>NW_023658662.1:15000-23379 GCF_015228065.2 Penaeus monodon | reverse complement strand
TGTGGGGGTTGGGGGTTTTTAAATATATATATATTAATATATAATTTTATAAAATATATATTATTTTAATAAAAAAAAAAAAAAAAAAAATTATATTATATATATATATAATATATATATGATGTATGTATGATGAATATATATATATATACATATATATACATATACATATAATTATATATATATTTTGTATAAAATATATATTATATATATATATATTATATTTTAAAATTTTATATATTTTAATCTTACAGATAGAAAAAATAGTTTGTGTATGAATAGATTGTATGAATGACGGATGGATTTTTTAGGAATTTTTCTCAACAATATGAAATCTATTGATCTTCAGTCATGTTTGTTTCAATGAAGAGTTGATCAGAGAACTGAATGTGAATAAATGCAATAAACTGGGCCTAAGCAGTCTCTCTCTGTAAATCATACAACAACTGTTATTAGTATTTTCTTTCTTACTTTCTCTCTTGTTTTTAAAGCTTTTATCATTTTTTTACTTCCCCCGAGATGCACCTTCAGTCCCTCTTTGCTGTTGTTTTTAAACGTGTTGCTTTATTTAAGGCTTTTTGCATGAGGCTCATTAGTTTTTTTCAGCTTTAACGTAAGCCTTTCGTCTAGCACTTCATTTTGAAGTTGCTTTTATTTGTTCACGGCAGTTTTTTTATAACAATTATAGGGTTTTTTTAGCATTTTTTAATTATATTCCCGGGTTTGGGTTTAAATTCGCTACACATAATCGTCGATACTTAAAAATTGCCCTAAACGAGTCTAATATATAGTAGCAGCACAAGCCGAAACTTGCAACTCCGCATACTTCCCAGGTCACTTTAAGTCCATAGTCTTGTCCCCGCTCTCTTTCCAGCAGGGATTCCTCGTCTCACTACTGGTTGACACGGACACCTCACGGCTCTCTGTTGGATCCACTACATTCAAACTTGCCGTCTGCCACCTTAGCTAATGCCCAGAAATGGCAAAAAGTAAAACAAAAGATAAAGATATGCCCCTTACTATCGATCTCCTACTCCAAACTTCATAGTTTTTCCCCCCCCCCCCCCTTTTATAGCTTCCCTTCCTTTACCTGTTAGTTACTTGTCATTTGTCAAGGGCCACTCCTACAACAGGAACCGCCTTGAAGGGGTTTGCGGGGATTTGAGATCCCTCGGGGCTTACCTGGACCCCAAGGCCCCGAGGTTTGTTTGTTGGTACTTCATAGAGAGTGACTATTTGAACACACCACAGCAAGAAACGCCCTTTGGGCCTTTGCTTGTACAGCTCTGGATTTTATCACACATACCTTGTTTTAGAGCTAGTGCCTCTCATATCTAATACCATTCCCACCCTTTTGCAATCCTGCCATTAGTTTTCTTCTGTTAGACTTCCTCCCTCACCAGTCATTATCATCCATGCACTATGCAATCATGTGTCACATGATCAAATAAACAACTCTGGGAGCCATCTCCTGTGAGGTGGCTCTCCAGACAATCTTAATGCACATTTTTGGGTAAAAAAGACACAGTAACACCAGGGAAACCTTTTCTAAGTTACTACTGTGGAACATCAATAGCCTTAATTGAAGAAGTGCCACTGTCATGTTCCAAAAGACACTAACAAAGTATACTGTTTTCTTTCAGGGTATCTTATCTTTGAGATGCCAAGCACAAGGGCACAAGATGCTTGATTACCCTAGTCAGAGCAAAAATTCTCAGCTCCGTGATAGCCAATCGACCACACTATGGAGATGAGGATCGAATCTCTGCTTTTGAGATTTACCTAAATGGGTTCTGCAAACTGTACATGTATAACGGGCCCAGGCTGTAGGAGCTTGGCATGAGTGAGGTCAGTACATCAGTCAGCTTTGTATGACTGATTCTTAGTTTTGTTTACACAAATTCTTCTTGTTAGTTGGGATGGATCGGGTCACCCAACTGCCAAGGTCATCTCTATTCTCTCGAGTTTATTTCTAGAGGTATGCCCCATTGCTCCCCCCCACTTCTGATGCTGGGTTTTACACCAGCGTGTGGAAGGAAAATGAGCTTCACAAGGCTGAGCATCAGCTCCCTTGGCCTTCTGATCAACTCGCAATTCCCCAAACTGATTCCAACATGTTGGGGCAGCCAACACAGTTATTTGATGCTGATATCAGTGCAAGCCAATCTTGAACATCCTTACTTTGATTGCTTGCAAGGCACTACGAGAGTCGCAATATATTACAGTAGTCAAGATGACTAGAGATTTTATAAACCTTTGGGTCATAAGATCTCAGTCATCTGCCCGGTGCAAGAATGGCATGTAACTCTGCAGTGCAAATCAAAGGCTGCAAAAGAAGACTGCAATCTTCATCCTATCACTGTTGTAAAGCCCATTTTTAGATTCGAACCGTCTGTATATATTGCATCTGATCCTTGGTACTTAGAAGTTGCTGAAGAAATTCCTCCTTGACTTCTGCTTCAGATCTCTCCCCTTCCTTTTCCAGGTTAGAGAAACTGTTTCCCACCCACACTATAAACATCTTTTCAGCAAGGAAGCTTTGTAAGAAGGTAGGCAATGTTCCTCTTAAACCAATGCCATGCAGCTTCATAAGTATGCCATGTTTCCCATGTAATATTGTATGTCTTTTTGAGATCAAAGAAGACTGCTACCATGTGATGACACTGTCTGAGGAATCTGTATAACAGTCTCCAAACCCTCACAAGTGCATCTGTGGTTAATCTCAATTTTCAAAACCCCATATTGATATGGGGTCAGCATGTTTTTATTTCTAGTATCCATGTCAACCTGAAGTTTAGCATTTTCTCCATCGCTTGCAGATGTAGCTGATGAGAGAAATTGGTCAGTAGTTGAGGTATAATCATTCCTATTACAAAAACCTTTGCCAGGTCTAGGGATAGGAATGCTATAGCTTCTTTCCGTGTGGATGGCACTGAGCTTTCCCAAAAGATACTATTGAGTAGGTCCAACAGGAACTTTGGGAGCGCTCTGACAAGTGAAATAACATTTGGTTTGGAGAATCGTCACTTCCCTGGAGCAGTCTTATGACAGAGCTGAAAAGCAGAGTCCATCTCTGAAGGTAGGTAGAAGGTAGAAGGGTTCAAGGTTGTGCCAGGCCTATCCTCAGCCTTCACTTACAGGTGGAATGGCCTGGAAGGGACTGTTTGGGATGTACTATCTTTGCTACTCCTCCATGAGGTCCATTATCAAAGGTCCCATAATGGGTTTGAGGTTTGAATCCCCTCAGGGAAATTGGACGATTCCCCTGGTCATACACAATCTAGGTTACATGAAGCTATCACTTGTAATTCCTCACATGAATTCTCAGATAATTCCATTGGATTAGGATATCCAGTTTCATCAAGTTAACAACTACCTTTTTATAGGGTGTGTTGCAATACTTGTGGTGACAGCCTGACCCACACCTTTTAGGCTGTCCTTTCCAGCATTTTGGGGAATACCTTTTGGAGGGTTGTTACCTGTGGAAACATTTTCCACAGGCTTCAATTGGGTTCATTTTTTTTTGCCTTTGGTTCAGGGGATTTGATCTAGCAGCGGAGGCCCCTGTGGAATGTGGTGGCAATTGGAGCTGTGTAAGCTTCTGGAGCCTTGCCTGACGACCCAAATACCTTACTTTAGAAGGAGTCTTTTGGACAGGCCAGCATTCCTTTGCTCAAACAATGAGCGGACTGAGCTTTGGCTTCTGTCTAGCAGCAGAGGTCCCTGTGAAGCTACTGGAGCCTTGACTGATGGCTCCAAAGACCTACTTTGGGGGGAAAAGGAGTCTCCTCAATAGACCCCTCATTCCTATTCCATTTCTGGCAGAACAACTCACAGTATTTGAGGACTGGGGTCAAAACTGTTTGGCAGGGCGTGTGGTCCAAGAAATATTGAAGGGTACGGGATGGCGGGAATGTGGACAGGCTAGAATCGAGGCAAAGGACATACCTCGTTGTGCAAACAGCAATGGACACGTCAGTTTACCTCAAACCTCCTAGTTCCTTCTTGCCAACTCTTCGTTTCAACTTTGAGCATTATACACTGCTCTGAGAAAGCTTCATGAGGTTCTTTACAACATTTAACAGCATACTGGACCTGGACAGTTGTCATCTAAAGGGATGGCCTGTTGTACCTCACTTATCATTTATCTCAAGATAGCAAGATTGGCCTCCATGCCCAGTGAAGCAACCATATAGGGTTTGGGGCCCCATATGGCGTTATCTTGAGGTGGTACCATGCCAACTTATCTGATTCGGGAAAGGAATAATGTTTCAAATGTTAGAAGAGCTAGTGTTGATTGTTTCAAACTATCAATTTTCTTTTTAAAAAACATTTTGCTGCCACTCCCTTAAAATTCTTAGTTCCTCTAATAGTTTCTCCTCAGAATTCTCATCAGTTATCAGGAAAAGACAATTCCCTTGCATTGTTTGAGTGTTTTGTGAGGAGAACACGATACTTAAAACCCAGTAATGTAATTATTGCACGTACATGGTCACTCTCACCTGATGTTGAAACTTCGACTATCAGGCTACCATCTTGCTGTGAGGTGATGCAAGGATCGCATTGACACAACTAAACTTTCTTGCAATGTGCTTCAAAATATAAAGACCCATGATTGACACCATTAATGGTCCTCACTACACGGTTATTTACTATATGATACTTTCATATTTACCAGTAAGATTTTGCTAATGGACTGAGGAATTTCTCTCCTTACCTGGTCTGGGAGCCCGGGAAGGTTTCAATTCCATTCTTCCCTCTTGGAAGCGGAGGTCCAGAGTGACAGTATGTGATATTCCAGAGGGATTAGCCAGGTCATTTTGCATCAGGTCGTCAGGAGAGAGCTGTTCTTTGTAAATATGTGAACGTAATGAGGAAATATTTTGCACTACAAGTGCTGATGTCGCAGGACCTTGCAATACTGACTTGACATACTTGCTTGTCTCTAGCTATATTTGTCACGATCGTTTTGACGGGCTTTGATGAAACCCCCCATCTAACCAGAATAGAGAATCAAAGAAGTGTGTTGCTATCTGCAGGGTGCGGCATCCAGCATTGCTCAACTTCCAGGATTCCTGTTTTCCTAGTAATATGGGATGTCATGCAGGGCACTAATGGATCACTTGACCTGTAACCCACATTACAGGTACCGGCTTGCACAACATCCACGAGGGTAACAGACAATATATGAGGCAATTGCAATGTCACAGAGGGAAAGACACATGGTTATGTATGCAGACTCTGGCACTCGTTCCTTGACTAATTTTCCACAGTCAGACAAGGCTACCAAAGCGCATGGCAAATATAGAGACAATTCACTATTTTAAACAGGTGTTGCAAGCACTGTGGCGATCCGAACGAATCATGTACACATATACAAAGTTGTGAGCACACACTTTCAAAAACAGGGACCACCCACCACAGCTGCCGGGCTGGTAAGAAGATCATGCCTCTCGCTTATATCGTGGCGACCGGAGCACCTGTGGCAATCCGGCCACCGCGGTAAGCATTCAGCGATATGAATCAATAGAGACAGCTATAAATAGCTGACACGGGCCCAGGCCACATACTTGCAAGGCCCCGGGCGAAACTAGCCTTCGAAAAGTCTCACTAAACTGAACTGAAACCGAGATCAGCAACCCGCGATCCTCCAGAGCAACTCGGCAAGCAGCAAAAAACGCAAGGGCTGCCATAACGTGGAACTCACACCCACTGCAATCACTCCTGAAAGAGATAAAACACCAGAACAAGTGGTAGATGCATACCCATATACTATAGCATCGATTCTTCGTGCATACTTAAAACGATACCGATAACAATACATAAATCGCCGATACATTATTGTAAGAAAATATTAAAATTTGATATGTAAATACTTGATTTGAAATATTTGATGTAATGATGCAGTTGCAGCTGACAGGCACCCAGGGCATATATTATCAGTACAAAAAAAGCCGTTCATTATAACTAAGGGGGAGTAGAGATGGTCCCCTGCCTCTTTCACAAGGGGAAAAAAAGACAGATATATATATATTATATATATATTATAAAATATATTAAAATATTATTATATATAATATATATAATATATACAACACACACAAAACATATATAGATACAGAGAAAGAAAAAGAGAAGGGGGTAGGAGATACAGAGTGAGTGGGTGGAGAGAGAGAGAGAGAGAAATGAGATAGAAAAAAGAGATAGAGAGAGAGATATTGGGAGAGAGTTCAGAGAGAGAGAGAGATGAGAGAGAGAGAGAGGAGAGAGAGAGAGAGAGAGAGAGAGAGAGAGAGAGAGAGAGAGAGAAAGGTATATATATAATATATATTTTATTATATATATATTATATTATATATATATTTATATATATATATTTTATAAGAGAGAGAGAGAGGAGAGAGAGAGAGAGAGAGAGAGAGAGAGGGTGAGTGAGTGGGATACAGAGAGTGGGGTTTGAAGAGATATAGAGAAAGAATGATAGAGAAATAGAGTCACAGAGAGGGGGAAACCCAAACAGAGAAAGAGTGAATCAGGGGGACAGGAGAGAGAGACAGTCACAGAGAAAGGATGAATCAGAGAGATAGAGGGGGGGAGGGGGAGTCACAGAGAGACACTGAATCAGAGTGAACGAAAATCAGAAAAAACAGAGAGAGAGAGAGAGAGAATAACAGAGATGGAGTCAGAGAGAAAGAAGGAGCGAGAGAGAGAGCCGAGAGAAAGAGAAATAGACAGGGAGTCATGTAAGTCCATCGATGTATCGATTTTTTCAATAAATTGGAGAAAAATACCCAGCGATAGCGATGTTGTCATTGAGTAGCAATACCAATGCAATACGTATCGGCAATACACGTAACACGATACTGCCCATCTCGGACAATGGAACTTGCTCCCTATTTAATTCCCATGATCTATATCAGTAGCACAACCAAGAAGTTTCTGTGTCCCTTACGGGCATCAAGGAAGAAAGTTAATAGCGCAGGCCCCCTGGCCATTATATGCTTAGTTGATAAACTACAATAATAATAACAGTGATAATAATAATGATAATGATAATTGTGATGATATAATAATGATGATAACAATGATAATAAAAGTAATTATAATAATAATGAAGTAACCATAATAATAATTATACATATAATACTACTACTAATAAGGGTAATAGTAGTAATAATAATGATGATAATAATGATAAGAATTATAATAATAATAATAATAATAATAATAATAATAATAATAATAATAATAAAAATTAATAAGATAATAGTAATAATAATGATAGTAATAATATGATGGTAGAAAAGAAAAAAAAAAAATAATACAGAATAAAATTATTAAAAAACGTTTGGATTAAAAAAATTTTTCGAAAACTGTTGTCTCATTTTCGATCAATTTTTTTTGTGCATTGCGGGTTTCTCTATCATACTCTCACACAGTAGAGATTTTTATCTTTCATTTGATTATGATAATAATAATAATGATAGTAGAAATAATGATGTAAGGATGATTATGATAATAGTAGTAAAAACGTTAATAATAATAATAATAATAATAATAATAATAATAATAATAATAATAATAAAAATAATAATATAATAATAATATAATAACAATAATAATTTTAATAATAATAAATAATTAAAATAATAATAATAATAATAATAATAATAATATTATTATTATTATAATTATGATAATAATTATAATATAATTATTATTATAATAATTATGATAATTATAATAATTATAATAATTATAATACTAAAAAATATATTTTAATTAAAAAAATTATTATAATGATGTGATGATAGTAATAATAATGATAATGATAATAAAAATAGTAATGATAATGATAATGTTAATGATAGTAAATTTAATAATAATAATGACGATGACGATGACGATGACGATGATGTGATGATGATGACGATGACGTGACGATGACGATGACGATGACGATGCCGATGACGATGACGATGACGATAGATACGATGACGATGACGTGACGATGACGATGATTTTTGATCAGGGTCATGATGATCATATGATCATCATGATCATCAGCTATTATCATAAAGATATCTGCTATTGTCGTGTTTTAATATCCGTCCACTTTTCATCATTCGTGTCTCAATGAAAAAATAAAAATTTTTTTTAACCTAAACATTATCCTTGACTAATGATTGAATGGAGTATAAGATAGACCACATGCTTCATTATGATGTTTTTTCGATGGACCCTTCGTTTCGCGCGGGAACAAAAAGATGGCCTATTAGGGTCATTTGCAGCAATGACCTTCATTAAAAATATTATTACCACTTTTAGATGGACCGTCATTTTTCACTTAGATTGCTCTAGACCTTTTATGATATGCCA
>NW_023658662.1:7500-10000 GCF_015228065.2 Penaeus monodon | reverse complement strand
AAGTTTTGTCTGAAGGGGTTCTCTGATTTACAGCTTGATTTAGTCATTTTCCGTCTTTTTATTGAGCCTTTTCTAGACAAACTATTTATATCACTTTTAAGTCTGTCTTTGTTTTAATTAACCCAAAAACTTTAAATAGTTAGTGTAACAAAGATCAACATCTCATTTAAACATCTGAAAACTTTTATTTGATAATTAATGTTTAAACGGAAGAAAGTAAAATAATAAACAATTAATTGATAAAGGGCGTAGCCACACAAATAAATCACGTGTGCAATTTGTTCAAAAACCCGGGATAAATCAGCGATTTTTGCGTGCACGCAGGTAACACGATCTCGCTTTGTAGTTGATAGTATACTCTGCAATAGTGGTTACTCCAAATTACATTTTTAGTAAAAGTTTTGTATGTTAAAATTTACTCTTTTCAATTCTTAGAAAAAACATGTATCAAACTGGGCATGGCAGGTGATACGGGCGGAGTCCCAAATCTCGATAGAGCTAAAAGTCTGTTGATAACATAATGTCCCAACCAGAGTGTTGTTTTAAAATATTGATATGATTAAGAATATTTTTGGGAAAAAAAATTTTTGCAAACACAAAACAATTGTGTAATAAGTATTGATATATTTATATAGTCTAAGTGACATATATAATACTTTAATGAGATTATGGACTGTTTGAGAACGGAGATTTAAAAAATTCCTGTGACTACGCCTTAAGGGATAAAATTCATCACACACAGACAAACTACAATTAGGAAGATATACGCAGACGCAAGCATATAAACTCATATAAGCATACACGCATGTACAGTCTCTCTCTCTCTCTCTCTCTATCTCTCCTCTCTCCTCTCTCTCTCTCTCTCTCTCTCTCTCTCCCCTTCTCTCTCTCTCTCTCATCTCACTCACTCACTCACGCACACATACACACACTCACACACACACACACACTGTGGTCGGAGGTGAGACAGGTCGCAAGCTCCGCCCCCTGCTGTTTACGGCTAGCTGTTTTACTATATTGTTTTTTTTTTCGACTGGTGCACAGCATTTTCGAAAATAATATCCTATATGGCTATTGGTGTCTTCTGGTATCTTGTAACGTGTTTCAGATACCCAATAAAAATACGAATTTGCATGACAATAACCGAAGCAAAAGGAATACAAACATATACATATATGCATACATTTTTTTTTGTTAACGGTAGCTTCATGTTTGAGCCGCCGTGGTCACAGCATGATACTTTTCTTGCTGTGTTGGTCTTGGAGTGAGTACGTGATAGGGTCACCAGTTCCTTTCCACGGAGAGTGCCGGTGTTGCCTTTTAGGTAATCATTCTCTCTATTTTGTCCGGGCTTAGGACCAGCACTGGCTTGTGCTGACTTCCCCACCCAATGGCTAGGTACGCCCAAGGGATAAACCCCCAAACCACACACACCACACACACACACACACACACACCCACACACACACACACACACACCCCAACAAAACACACACACATATATATATATATATTTTTATATATATTAAAATATATATATATATATATATATATATATATTTATATACATATAAACAAACACATATATATGTATATTACATATATATATATATATATATTATATATATATATATATATTATTGTGTGTGTGTTTGTGTGTGTGGTGTGTGTGGGTGTGTGTGTGTGTGTGTGGGGTGTGTTGTGTGTGTGTGTGTGGTGTGAAGTTCCTTGGGCGACCTAGCCATTGGGGGGGGGAAGTCAGAAACAAGCCAGTGCTGGTCCTAAGCCCGGACAAAATAGAGAGAATGATTAACTAAAAGGCAACACCGGCACTCTCCGTGGAAAGGAACTGGTGACCCTAATCACGAAACTCACTCCAAGCCCAAACACAGCAAGAAAAGTATCATGCTGTGACCCCGGCGGCTCAAACATGAAGCTACCGTTACAAAAAAAAATGTATGAATATATGTTTTATGTTTTGTATTCCTTTTGCTTCGGTTATTGTCATGCAAATTCGTATTTTTATTGGGTATCTGAAACACGTTACAAGATCCCAGAAGCCCACCAATAGCCTATAGGATATTATTTCGAAAATGCTGTGCACCAGTCGAAAAAAAAAACAATATAGTAAAACAGCTAGCCGTAAACAGCAGGGGGCGGAGCTTGCGACCTGTCTCACCTCCGACCACAGTGTGTGTGGTGTGTGTGGTGTGTGTAGTGTGGTGGTGAGTGAGTGAGAGAGAGAGAGAAGAGAGAGAGAGAGAGAGGGGAGAGAGAGAGAGAAGGAGAGAGAGGGGGGAAGAGAGAGAGAGAGAGAGAGAGAGAGAGGGGACTGTACATGCGTGTATGCTTTATGAGTTTATATGCTTGCGTCTGCGTATATTTTCCCTAATTGTAGTTTTGTCTGTGTGCTGATAGAATTTTACCCCTTAAGGCGTAGTCACAGGAATTTTTTAATCTCCGTCTAAAACAGTCCATAATCTCATTAAAGTATTATATA
>NW_023658662.1:0-2500 GCF_015228065.2 Penaeus monodon | reverse complement strand
AGTAATAACAGTAATAATGGAAATAAGCATAATCATCGCATCAGCATCAAAATAATAATATAATAAATTGAAGAAAAAACAAATACAAAAACTAGATTTATTTAAAAAGAAAATTACAGTTTCGAAATCCCCCTGGATTTCATCCCCAGGTCACTATAGGACGGAATCCAGGTGGATTTCGAAACTGTAGTCCCCCTTTTTCAATAAATTTAATTTTTGTATTGTGGGCTTTCTTCCAAATTATCAGCACGGAAGAGTGTTTTACCATTCAACAATAATATAATGGTAATAACAAAAAATAGTGACCAAGATTAAAAAAGATCAATATAAAATAATGACAATGCTAAAACTAAAGAAAACAATAAATCATGATAATTAAAAAAAAATAATAATAAAAATAATAATCATTATTATCATTTTTTGATTCTCTTACCCCCTATTTTACTGTGGAAGCGACGGATCAGGACATGTATGGGGGACGTAAAAAAACGTGTGCCAGGCGTGTAGTCGGACTTTTGCTCCTGACAGTACATGGGCTGTATATACACAGTCATCTGTGTGCATATGCGATTCATTCATATATGTTGCCATATACGTAAACATACTCTCTCTCTCTCTCTCTCAAGCATGCACACAATATATGTGTATATATGTGTGGGTGTGGTTTTCAGATACGTGTATTCTAGCAATATAAACACCACAGAAAGAAAAAAAAACAGAATGAAACAGTACAACAAATTATCTTCACCTTTCATGCTCAAATGAATAAAGATTTTAATTCATGCATATAAAAAAGGTCTAGAGCAATCTAAAGTGAAAAATGACGGCCATCTAAAAATGGTAATAATAGTTTTAATGAAGGTCATTTCTGCAAAGACCCTAATAGGCCATCTTTTTTTACCGCGCGAAACGAATGTCCATCGAAAAACATCATTAATGAAGCATGTGGTCTAGTCTTATAAATCCATTCTAACTCATTAGTCAAGGATAATGTTAGGTTAAAAAAATTATTTATTTTTCATTGAGACACGAAATGATGAAAAATGGAGATATTAAACACGCAATAGCAGATATCTTTTTGATAATAGCTGATGATATGATGATCAAACATGATCATCATGATCCTGATCATCGTCATCGTCATCGTCATCGTCATCGTCATCGTCATCGTCATCGTCATCGTCATCGTCATCGTCATCATCATCATCATCATCGTCATCCGTCATCGTCATCGTCCATCGTCATCGTCATCGTCATCATCATCATCATCATCGTCATCGTCATCGTCATCGTCATTATTATATTATTATTATTCATTAACATTATCATATCATTATTATTATTATTATCATTATCATTATTATACTATCATCATCATCATTATAATTATTTAATTAAAATATATTTTTTTATTATTATTATTATTATTATTATTATTATTATTATTATTATTATATTATTATTATTATATTATTAACGTTATTACTACTATTATCATAATCATCCTTACTATCATTATTCTACTATCATTATTATTATTATCATAATCAAATGAAAGATAAAAATCTCTACTGTGTTGAGAGTATGATAGAGAAACCCGCAATGCACAAACAAAATTGATCGAAAATGAGACAACAGTTTCGAAACTTTTTTAATCCAAACGTTTTTAATAAATTTTATTCTGTATTATTGTTTTTTTCTTTTCTCCATCATATTATTACTATCATTATTATTACTATTATCATTATTATTATTATTATTATTATTATTATTATTATTATTATTATTATTATATTATTATATTATTATTATTATTATTATCATCATTATTATTACTACTATTACCATTATTAGTAGTAGTATTATATGTATAATTATTATTATGGTTACTTTCATTATTATTATAATTACTATTATTATCATTGTTATCATCATTATTATCATCATCACAATTATCATTATCATTATTATTATCACTGTTATTATTATTATTGTAGTTTATCAACTAAGCATATCAATGGCCAGGGGTCCTGCGCTATTAACTTTCTTCCTTGATGCCAGTAAGGGACACAGATCTGTTCTTGGTTGTGCTACTGATATAGATCATGGAATTACTAGGGAGCAAGTTCCATTGTCCAGGATGGGCAGTATCGTGTTACGTGTATTGCCGATACGTATTGCATTGGTATTGCTACTCAATGACAACATCGCTATCGCTGGGGTATTTTTCTCCAAATTTATGAAAAATCGATACATCGATGGACTTACATGACTCCCTGTCTATTTCTCTTTCTCTCTGGCTCTCTCTCTCGCTCCTTCTTTCTCTCTGACTCCCTTCTCTGTGGTTCCCTCTCTCTGTGACTCTATTTCTCTATCATTCTTTCTCTATATCTCTTCAACCACACTCTCTGTATCTCCACTCACTCACCCTCTCTCTCCTCTTCTCTCTCCTCTCCTCTCCTCTCTCTATTATATATATATATATATAATAATATATATA
>NW_023658661.1:0-23381 GCF_015228065.2 Penaeus monodon | reverse complement strand
AAAAAAAAAAAAAAAAACTAAAATCTAGACAATATATACAAAACAAATAATAAATAACATGATATATAATAATAATATAATATTATAGAAAAATATATAAATATTATAATATTAGTATTTTTTTATTTTATATATATATACTATATAGTAATATATATATATATGTATATATATTATATATTATAAATATATATATTATATTGTATATATAAATATTTATATATGTATATTATTTTATATTATTATAGAGTTAATATGTATATATATATTTAATAATATAATAATAATAGTTTATATAATATATATAATATATATATATATAACATATATATATTATTATTAATATATATATTATATATAATATATATATCTATATAATTTATATATTAGATATTATATATATCATCATCATCATCAAGGGGCTAACGCCGACGGGGGCGCATGGCCGCATCCACCCTTCGCTTCCAGCCACGAGGATCCCTCGAGGCGAGTCTCCAGGCAGGCACACGGCCCATCTCTAATTCCTCGCGACAGGTCTCGTCGAGCTGCCCAAGCCATGATCTCCTAGGACGTCCCACAGGTCTCCTCCACCCAGGGTTGTCTCGCAGAGAGACAACCTGATGGCAGGGTCGTCCATAGGAGGCGAGCTAGGTGGCCATATAGCCTGAGTTGGCGATCCCGGATTATGCAGTAACAGGTCCCATGCCAGTCTCACGGTGTAACCGCCGGTTGGACACGTGGTCCTGCCAACTGTACCCATGATCCGGCGAAGGGACTTGTTACAAAGGCATCAAGGCGAGACTCCAAGGCACTGGATAGCGTCCAGGTTTCGCTTCCATAGAGCAAAACTGGAAGTATCAAGGCCTTGAAGACACGCAGCTTGGTCCTTCTGCATAGGTACCGACATCTCCAAACGCTCTTGTTGATCGAGTTCATGGCTCCTGTTGCCAGACCAATCCGTCTACTGACTTCCTGGTCTGACAACCCAGAGATATGGACTACGCTACCAAGGTATGTAAACTTTCTGTGACTTCAACGTCCTCGCCGCAAGCATGGATCGACTGAACGGGTTTCCCTAACAGGCCCCCAAAGTCCTGAATCTGGTCTGGTCCAGGAGACCTCTAGGCCTAGGGGCTTCGCCTCATTGCTAAATGCATCAAGAGCCGCCACAAGTGACTCCAAGGACTCAGATAGATGCAACATCGTCGGCAAAGTCAAGGTCCGAGACCTTAATATTGCCTAGTGTTGCTCCGCACTGACTTTGCTAGTAGCTCTGCCCATTATCCAGTCCATACAAGTGTTGAAAAGTGTGGGTGCAAGGACACAGCCTTGCCTCACCCCTGAATTAACAGGAAGAAGTTCGACATACCCCACCACACTTTACAGCACTTTCAGTATAGTATAGAGGCTTGCTATCAGGCCAATAATCTGTGTCGGAATTCCCCTGAGCCTCAGGATCTCCCATAGCGATTCCCGATGCACCGAGTCAAACGCCTTCTTGAGGTCGATGTAGGCTGCAAGCAACCCAACGACCAAACTCACGACGGCGTTCCACAATTACTCGAAGAGCTAGTATTCGGTCTATTGTGGACTTGCCAGGAGTAAATCCAGACGCTCCGGTCTCTGGGCCTCAGTAGGTGGTTGCGGATCCGTTTCAGAAGAATGTTGGCGAGAACCTTGCCTGGTATGCTGAGCAGTGTAATCCCACGGTAGTTGCTACAGTCCCATCGATCCCCTTTCCCCTTCCAGAGAGGGATGACCACGCCCCTCAGCAGGTCAGGGGGAATGGTACCAGACTGCCAAATGGCAGTCAGGACTGTATGCAGGCCCCGAGCCATAGGTTTCACCCCCAGCCTTAGCATTCAGCAGGGATATCACATATGCCTGCAGCTTTCCCACTTTTTCAGCTTGGAAATCGCCAGCCTAACCCCTGTTAGGGTAGGAGGTTCTCGCTGATGGGTGGGTCCGGCACGGCCCTGGACATCGCTTGCATCCAAGCTAACTGTTGGAGGGTCCACCTGGTACAACTGTTCAAAATACTCACCCAACGTTCACGAACCCCAACATGATCTGAGATGATCCGTCCCCTGCCGCTGATCGACTGCAGTCATCTGTGAGGAGGGCTTAGGTTCAGTTTTCTCAGGGCTTGGTAGGCAGGGCGAAGGGCATTTACCAAGAAATGGCCTTCGACCTCCTCAGCAAGATTCCTGATGACTGTTCCTTGTCCCTTCTCAGCAGTGTCCGAGCTCTACGCACCATGGAACGACGCAAGACTTGATTCCCATTCAGCCGAGCCTTGCGACACGCTTCAGTGGCCTCTAATGTCTCCAGGGAGATGGTATTCTGCTTGTCCTTGGGCGTACGCCAATGGACTCCTGAGCTGCTTCGAGTGTTACGCGCTTGAAGGACTCCCACAGAGCAACTGGATCCGTCAGGTTGCTGGTTTCTGAAATCGTCAGAGACTGCCGTGGCGAACCCACGGGCACACTCCCCCTCCTTAGTCTGTCAAGTGAAACACCTTAGGGTGGCCAATGGAGGGAGGGGGAGTTTTGAAGTGGAACCCGCAGGTACCCAAAACAGCCTATGGTCGGTGCCACAGAACTCGCACTCCGGTAAACCCTGCAGTTTTGGAGGATCCTCCATCGCGTGCTGCAAGAATGTGGTCGATCTCCTTGCCACTGTACCCGTATCGCTGTACCACAAGTCCAGCGCTGCGGGTTCCAGGAGCGGTGGTACCAGGAGCCAGAGATCCTCATTTTCTGGGACCTAGCAAAGCCCCGGAGAAGGAGGCTATTCTCGCTGCTGGGATCAGCTCACGAGCCAAGGGGGCCGACAGACATCTCGTAGCCAGCTCGGTCACAGCCGGATACCGCATTGAAGTCGCCCAAACCCATGCGAATGTTTTCGCCGGGGGCAATCGTCTGCCACGGGATGCGAGTTTGGGGTAGAACGCCTCTTTCACATGGGTTTTATTACATCGGTAGGAGCGTATACAGCAATAAGAGCATGAAGCCAAAAGCATGCTTCAGTCTCAATGCCATGGGTACGCTCATCAACCGGTGTCACCTCGACTACCGCAGGGCTGAAATCGCTGGAGATGGCTATGGCTACACCCTTGGGGGTGGTGACCACGCGTGCGGCCCGACCAGTAGTAGGTTAACCACCCCCACTGATCGTGCCGCTACCAGGGCTTCTCACCTCTGAGAGGGCAGCCACCTCAACTCCCAGTCGCTTCAATTCCCGCGATAGCAGAGGTAACCGCTCATCCTGCCGCAAGGACCGGATGTTCCAAGCGCCTACCCGGGAAAACACGCCTGAGGTTAAGCCTCGGGGGGTCACTCCGGGTGCACGCCCCCTCTGCCGCCCCCACCAACACAGCCCCAGATAAAGGGGGTCGGGGAGGCTTGGGACCGCTTTCCACCTGTGGGGTTCCCCAGGGCTTTCCCCACAAGCTTCATGGTGGGTTGGCCCTGCCGGGGGGCAGGCGGGACGAGTACTCTCGTTCCAATCCTGCAAACCCCGACATTTTCCCTCCCAGCGGGACCCACCCCCGCCTTTCTTGCTGGTGGGAGGGACAACACCCTCCCCCCAGCATTTCCATTTAAAAAGACGGTTGCCAGAGGGTCTTTTTGGGGGGAGGCGGACTGGCCAGGCCCCCCTCCCCCTAGCCGCCCCATTACCCCAGGGTGGCTAGGGGGCCAAGGAGTTGGTACGAACCAGAGGTGTCCACACGCCGGTGGGGCCATAAACTCCTGTACCTCTGGGCCTCCTGCTGCTCCGAGATCCCCCACAGATTTAGCCTGGGAGCCGCAAGGTACCCGTTACCCATGGGTGGCCACGAGGAGGCACTGCAGATTCTTAATGATGGGAGCTGTGACCTGGGCAGGGGGAGACTTATGCGGAGCGCTCCCTTTTTCCGCAACTGGGCTAGCCAAGGGGTGAAGCTGCAAGCGAGAAGCATGCAAGCACTTAACACTATCTAGGCTACCACACCATCGCTTCACATCACAATGCACGTGAACGCACTCCCACCCACAAGATATATATAAAATATACCTAAAATAATACATATATATATATATATAGATATATATATAGTATTATTATATATATATATATATATATATAATACAATATGATATATATATATATATATATATAATATATATATTAATCTGATATATATTAATATATAATATATATAATATCTATATATATACAGATACATATATATATATCAATGTGCACAAAACACACACTACACACACCACACACACACCATTACATACATATATATATGATCTGTATATAATATTATATATATATAATATTATATATAATATATGTATATATATATATATATATATCTTTATATACTATAGAAATATATAGTATATATATATATATATATATATATTATATATATCATTTATATACAACGTATCTATATATATATACATAATATATACTTATATTATATATATATATATATAATATATATCATCTATCTATAATATTTACTATATATCTGTATCTACATATACATCTATATATATATATCTATATATATATTATATATAATATATATATATTATTATATATCTCTCTATATTATAATATATAACACATTTATATACAGGTGTATATGTACACACACACACACACATACACACACACACACACAAACACACGCAACACACTACCACCACGACACATATAGAGTTATATATATATATATATATATATAAATATGTATATATAGATATGTATATAGATAGATAGATAGACTAGATATTAGATAGATAGATAGAATGCATCATATATATCCATCTATATATATATATATATATATAGATATATTTATATATACTATATATATATATGGACGTATATAAATATATACAATATTATATATATATTATAATATAGTAGAATATTCTATATATATATATATATCAATATAGCTATTATATATATATATCTATAATCTATATATATCTATCTGTATGTATATATGTATGTATATACATATCTGTAAATATATATATATATATATATATATATATATATATAGATATATATATATATAATATATATAGTATATTATATATATTATATATATTATATATTATATATAGATATATATATATATATATATATATTATATAGATTATGTATCTATATTATATAATATATACATATATATATATTATCTATATCTATTAAATATCTATCTATCATATTTATATATATATATCTATGTATAATATGTTTATTTATTTATTTATTTATTAGCGTAGTTGGCCTCTCAACCGAGACTTCCTTTTGTAAGAGCTGGAAGACAATACAATCGGCCTGTGCTTCAAGAACGGCCAGACTTCGTGGAACATCTGTTAGCGTCACGTGTTAGGATGGAACAGGATATATGTTTCTCCTTGTAAGATACTGCATTAAATCGTTTCCACATTCTTTCGCGAAGTCCGAAGTATTGGGTTCGAAGAGCGAATTTTTCTTGATATCTATCCTTAAACATTGCGAAAGTTTTGGACTTCGTAAGAGTAAAAATGCTTTGACATTATTTGCTTGAGGCTTTCCCACGGTATCGAAGTGCTATTTGGCCCACAGGGCCTCTACCATCACTTCCCGTATCACTCGGGTATCTCCCTCTTTCTCATCAGTTAGTTGTCTGTTTGTCTGTCTCTCTCTCTTCGCCCTCTCACGTTATATCTCCCCTCCTCTTCTTTCTATGAATTCTCTCTCTCTCTCTCTCTCTCGATTCTCCGGTCTCTCTCTCTCTCTCCTCACTCCTCCTCTGTTTCTCCACGCTCTTTCTCTCTCCTTTGCCTTAGAGCATAATACTGGATCCATACATTTCCTGCAGCCTACTGATAATACAGGTTGCGGTTTTATATTAAATGTCATATAATCGTTAAAAGGTACCCAATATCCTTTCCCACAAAAACAAGTAAATTCATAGCATAAACAGTAATATATATATATAGTATATATATAATATAGTAATATTATAATAGTATATATGTATATATATATATATATATCTATATTATAATATATATATATTATATATATATATAGTATGGTGTGTGTGTGTGTGGTGTGTGTGTGTGGTGTGTGTGTGTGGTGTGTTGTAGTGTGTGTGTGTGTGTGTGTGTGCATGTGGAAATTCATATCGAGAATGCAAGTAGAACAACAAGGGAGTACATTAAAATACACGATATGCCGAAGGCCTTTTCAGTCATCTCTCTCTCATATCGATGCCACTCACTAATCCCGTCCTTCAAGTAACACTTACCCTGTATAGGAAATGGGAGACTTACCTTTGAGATTGGGGATGCGCTACAGGGGAAAGCCTGCTCTTGATAAGTCCCGATATGCGAATCTAAGGCCCGCCCGGCTATGCCATGAGGGGAGCCGTCCTGTGGTCCCGACTAATGCGACTCGCTCATGTGTGTCCGCTGGTGCTGACTCGGCTGAACCTTACCCGCCGGTGTGCCAAGCCACAGCAGTAACCTCCAGGCGACCAATTGCAAACTTCTCGCGCCTGAGGCGGGGCGCGAACCGCCGACCCCTCGGTTAAAGGCCGACACGTTACACTGTACTATCCCATAGGCGTTTGAGATTTTTGCGAGTTCAGAGCCTTCGCCCGGGCCTTTCATTTATTGCCCGGAGGCCGTACATAGAGGTGTATATTATATTATATATATATTATTATATATATATCTATATATATATATATATCTATATGATATATATTACTATCTATGTTGTATACATGTACTGAAGCGGTCCTGTCTGTACGGTAATTAGGCGTGCGACGACCTTAGCTAGTTCGTGTCTCCCTGTTGGCGGTATTGAATCTGCACTTAGAATCTGCAGCCCGGAGTCCAGAGGAGGAAATGCACAGTCAGTACCTGTCTCAACGCCATCCGGTACCCTCGGCCTTGCTTAACTACCTCCGACGGAAGGCGGAAAAGATCATACCAGAGCAAGAGGGTACGCTAACACAGAACAAGACACACAGAATTATTATCCCACACTCGCAGCTTACAGAACACCTGGAGGCCCCTGTTTGGGCCGCACAATGAAGATAGCTACCACTCTGGCAAAGGATCCGGAAAAGAGTCAGAGCACAAGCAGACCTCGTAGCGTTGTACAGCATACCTTGGCGTTGCGATAAGGTATACAATAGTGAGACAAGACGGGGCCTCCATGAACAAGCTGAGCGGCCATATCCACCGAAGTGGTCCCCAGAGCTTTCTTCAATTAAACAAGTCCTGCCCCTAGACAAAGGAAGAAGGTAGAGCGGCGTTCATACACACATCTAACAACTTCAACACGCACAGGGAGCCACTAACTAACCAAAGTCCGTCGCGATACCTAATTACCGACGTGACCCTGACCGCTCAGACATGTATATATACCATCACTGTATCATTAGTCTTATACCCTCCCGGGCATATAGTGGTTACGTGTCCAGGCCCTCATCATCCGAGGGGTCGGCGGTTCGTGCCCTCTTCTTCTCCCGGCGCGAGAAGTTTGCAATTGTCGCTGGAGGTTACTGCTGTGGCTGTGCACCACGGAGGTAGGCCTAGCTTCAGCCCAGTCAGGCACCAGCTGACACACGTGGGCGAGTCGGCACAGCGGGCTCCCCTCTGGCATAGCCCCGGGCGAGGCAAAGCTTCGGCCATATCGACTTAGTATATATTTAGTCTTATATGCCCTGATTAAAAGCGAAAGGCCTTCGCATATTCGTGTGTTTTCTTTTACTTACCCTCGTTGTTCTACTTACATGGTGGTACATACATACATAAATACATACATACCTATCTAGATGCATATAAATAGATACATACACATATATGTATATATATATATATATATATATAAGTATATATATATATATATATTTATATATATAAACATGTACGGCTTATATATATACATATATATATAGATATATATATATGATAATATATATTCTATATATATAGATATATATATATATTATATATATATAGTATATATAGATATATATATATATATATTATATATATATATAAAATATATATATATATATCTATATATTATAGATCTAGTATATATATCTATATATATATATATATATAATAATATATATAATATATAGTCATACAGCCTATTTCTTTCGTTAGACATTCAGTTCCGGTATCTCGTCAATGTGAAATCAAAAGAGAGCAACTGTGAATATTGTACTGTTTTTTATTTCAAAGAGAGAGTTAAATGAGGAGACTGGTTGTTCCTTTGCTCCGATCATGTTCGGCACGGGCTACTGTATACGTGTCTTCGATACGTGAGTTGATTATAAAGAGTCCAGTGAGAATTTTCCTGAAGTCTTGGCGCAAAAGTTCAAGTTTGAAAGATTCATGACTGAGAATTGGTTTTCTGTTTTTGTCAGCGATGGGATGTTCCCCACACAGACGCCGGTCGCATAGTTTTACTATTGTATCCATTTCTGCACATGTTTAAAAACTAAAAACTTATTTGTCAAAGTCCATGGGGGGCGTAGCCAGGATTTTTTAAGGGGAGACCCTGGTTTTGAAAAAAAAAAAAAATGGGTGGGGTTTTTTTAGTGCTCTGAGACCTCGCCTGTTTTGAATTAAGTTTGTTGTCTTACCAACAACTCAAAAAAAGTTATGTGAATTTTTTGACATCTGATATAAGGTTTCACAGTTCACAAATCCTAAGGGAGAGGACGTACCTCTCTGTAATCCCACCCCCTCATTATCATGAGTCTAGATTTCTTCCTTATTATCTACTTGTCTAATTATTTATTTTTTTCTTATTTAAAATTATTATATTATTTTATTAATTTTTTTAAATTTTATTTTAATTTATTTTTAAATTTTTTTTTTGTTTTATTTTTAAAATTTGTATTAGTAGTAGCATAATAGTAGTAGTAGTAGTAGTAGTTGTAGTACTTTAATTATTAGTATTTTTTGCCAAAAAATAATTATAACTGAAATAAAAAAATAATAATAAAATAAGCATATTATAATAAATAAATGTTTAATATTTTTTTAAAAAAATTATTTATTTTTTTTTTATTATTTTTATTATTTTTACTGTAGTAAAATTTGTAATTTTTTAATAACAGTAAAATTACAGTAATAACGATTTTAAATTTAAAAATAATGTATAAATTTTTTATGAAAACGTTTTTATTTTTAGTTTATTGTTATTATAATTATTTAGTTTTTATAGTATTTTTGTAAAAATAATATTATAACTGCAATAATTGCAATAAAAATTAATTGCAATAATGATGATAAAAATTGCAATAAAAATGAAAATGATAGGAAAATGTGATAATGTAATAATGATGTGATAACGAAAATAATGAAGATAATCATGATAAAATGATGAAATAACGGGAAAAGGTGTCCATATAAAATAAAAAAAAAAGGGTTTTAAAAGAAAAAATTCCAAAAAGTCAAAAAAAAGCGGAAAAATCTAGCGTTTTGCGAAAAGTTACCCCCAAAATGACGTTTTTTCCATTCATTTGAGATTTTGGAAACTATTAGGGTAATAATAATAATTACCCGAAAATTTTATTAATCATGACAATAAGAGATGAAAGTGAGAAAGAGAATTTGGATAACATTTGAGATTATAAATTATTAAATTTTCATTATTATTATCATTTTATTTTTTATATTATTATTATTATTATATTATTATTATTTTTATTATTACATTATTTTTCATTTTATTAGTATTATTGCCAAAAATATATCATAAAATGTAAAAATAACAATAATAATAAAATAAGTATAATAAAAAAATAATAACGTTTAATTTGTTTTTAAAACTATTAGTTTTATTATCATATTACCTCAATGTACATTTGTTTTTTATACCCCCGGGGGGGTATTAATGGTAACGTGTCGGCCTTCATCCGAGGGGTCGGCGGTTTTTTGTCCCTTAGGCGCGAGAAGTTCAATTGTGCCTGGAGGTTACTGCTGTGGCTGTGCCCACGGAGGGTAAGGACTAGTTCAGCCCAGTCAGCACCAGGACAACGGGGGCGAGTCGGCACAGGCGGGCTCCCTCAGGGCTACCCCGGGCGAGGCAAAGCTTCGATATCACTTTTCTTATTTTTAGTTTTATATCCCCGATGAAGCAAAAAAGGCTTGGGCAATTCGGTGTTTTCTTGTACCCCCTTGTTTTTCTACTTTACGTGTACATAATACATAATAATACAACAATATAGATGCATATAAATAATACATACACATATGTATAAATATATATATATTTTAATATAAAATATATTATTTATTATATATATATATTATATATATATATACACATGTACGGATAAATATTACTATATATAATATATTTTAATATAATATAATATATATTAAAAATATAAAATATATATAAATAGAGTGGGATATATATATATATAATAATATTATTATATTATATATATATAATAATATACACACACATAATATATTTTATATTATAGTCAAACAGCCTATTTCTTTCTTTAACACATTTCCCGGTATCTCTTAAATGTAAAATCAAAAGAGAGCAACTGTGAATATTTACTGTTTTTTTTTTAAGAGAGAGTTAAAGAAGACTGTTTTGTTCACTTTGCTCCGATCATTTCGGCACGGGCTACTGTATAACGTGTCTCGATACGTGAGTTGATTATAAGAGAGTCCAGTGAGAATTTCTGAAGTCTTGGCGCAAAAGTTCAAGTTTGAAAAGATTCATGACTGAAATTGGTTTTCTGTTTTTGTCAGATGGGATGTCACACAGACGCCGGTCGCAATAGTTTTACTATTGTACCCTTTTTCTGCACATGTTAAAACAATAAAAACTTATTTGTAAAGTCCAGGAGGGGCGTAGCCAGGATTTTTAAGGGGAGACCCTGGGGTTGAAAATGGGGTTAGGCTCTGACGCCTCGCCTGTTTGAATGAAGTTTGTGTCTTACCAACAACTCAAAAAAGTTAATGTGAATTTTTTGACATCTGATATTAAGTTCACAGGTCACAAATCCTAAGGGAGAGGACGTACCCTCTGTAATCCCCACCCCCTCATTAGCATGAGTCTAGATTTCTTCTATTATCTACTTGTCTAATTATGTGGATGTCATTATCATTACCAGACGACATGATTTATCTTTCGACCTTTGCGCTGTGACCATAACAAGATTTTTTTTTATATAGACCAAGACAATTCTTTGTGTATACGTGGGCGATATACTGTCCCTAGGTGAGTGTTAAAGTGAACATACTACAAATTAAATAGTACACTATAATGTTGAATTTCTGGGTAAAATGTGCATAAAATGCACATGTTTTGTTATATGCTTTTAGTTAAGATACTCGAATAGGATAAAATCTGATGTTGCCTATCAATTATATTCTGTTTATTATCCTAGAATCCATTCATGCCACTGGCGCTAGTATAAATGAAATATTGTAATGCAAACATAGTTGAATTTTAAATTTTCAAACCCATTGCTATGGGGTATTCCGTGTACAGGAACAACTTTGCTGTCTGTTTTCTTGGCAGTTTGTGGCAGATGCAGTCTCTGCTGGCTGTGAGGAATATTGACTTGAACCCCCAATCATATTAAACGGCTACCGGGTACAGACTATTCGAACTGAAGAATTAGAACCACTGTGACGATATGTATTAGAAGGAAAAGCTAAAGGTAGACACACGGGGAAATACATGTTCGTTGGCATGAGTAACATTCAGAGCGCTCATAAAGGAATGGGAAAGAGAGAGAAAAAGAGAGAGAGAGAGAAGAGGGAGAGGAGAGAGAGAGAGAGATAAAGAGAGAGAGAGAGATAGAGAGAGAGATTCACATGATAATTATAAACAGTTCGCTTGTAAAGATTTCACGCTATCCCACACTCAGCACTCTCCCCATTTTTATCCCAACCATTTGCATACACATGCACTCCAATAAGCGTGCAACATGCATAAAGGGGAAACTGAACATTGCCCGTTTCACCCAAAGAAAAAACTACGCACGAGCGGGCTGATTACACTCTGTCATCATGGGTCCCTTTCATTCATTGTGACCTGATATAAACTTTGTGTTGCCCAGTTATAAAGCAGTATCGTGCAGTGTGACATGCTGGTTTCCCCCTGTATTGTGCCTATAGAAAAGTGTAGGGGTAAATAACTTGTGTAAATAAAGGAAAGACTGTCATTTTGTGTTTATTTCGTGCCCTGCCTCGCCGCTAGTTTCCCCTGTGGTGTTCTGGGACGCTGTGGTGTTCGGTGCCTCTTGGAGCTGTTCAGTGTTCACGACCCTGTGGATAGCACGCCCCTCTGCCTAGCCTGCCTTGTGTTGGTGGCAGAGAGAGACGAGGCGGTCGGCGTACACAATATGTTTGTGTATATAGAGTAAATAATTTTTTTTCAAATATATATAATATATAATATATATATATTATTATATATTAATATATATATATATAATATAATATAATATATATGTGTGTGTGTGTGTGTGTGTGTGTGTATGAGTTTATTATATATATATATTAATTATATATATTATATATATATAATATATATATATATATATATATAATTATGTATATATATATATATGTATATATATGTGTGGGGTGCATGTGTGTGAATTTTTTGTTTTATATATATTTATATATACATATATATACATATTTAAAAATAAAAATATATTATATATATAATTATACACACATATGTATGTAAAACATATAAATGTGTATATAATATATATATAATATAAAATATATATAATATATATATTTTATATATATATATATATAAAATATATATAATATATATATATTATGTATACCACACCCACACACAACAAAACACCCCCACACACACACACACACACACACAACACACACACCACACACACACACCACACACAAAAACATATATATATATATATATATATATATATATTTTATAATATATTAAATATATATAAAATATTGTTTAACAATACGTAGCAAGGCCGGATGTACACTTCACCCCCTCCGTCCAAGCACGCAGCCCTTTTCCTTTGGGGAGGACGCAGATCCACCCGGCTTTCTCTTTTCGCACAGGAACAAACATCCGTCCTCGAAGGGAACCGCCGCATAAAAGGACACGTCCGTAAGGCAGAGACACACCCCACGATCACCCAGTCAATGCGAAGAGAGTGACTATAATAGCAAATAGGCCAATTCAAAGTGTCATTGAGCTACCCTGGAGTACCGGGGCCTCAGTCGCGCCGCGAATCCCTTCCTTGTTATTATATCGCTGCTAACGTAATGTCAGCAAATTATCTCTGTCTTCAGAGAATATTTGCATTTCCACTGCCCTCAGCGGTTTTTCTTTTTTACTCATTGACGGTGACAAGGGAATACTACACCTCTCCTCAGACCCGCAGCTCTCTCTATCACAGGGAAACCTGTATAGAGAGGCCCAGCAGTCTGAGGCGACATATAGGTGTCCTTTGTCTCCTCCTGATCTCCTTTCCCTTTCCTGTGGTCATCTGGACCTACATAAGTTCCTCGAGGACTTTTGTATTCGTCTGGGTGGTGCGCTGCTTACCTGTTGTCCCTTTGTAGCAAGGTTTGGCAATAAGGGAGCGGCCCAACACAAAGCTCCGATCCTCTAGGGCACTGGAGAACGCAACCAGTCTGCCACTAGAGGGGGTCGAGTCTAGGCCTCTATTTTCCTCACCTCTCTCTCTCTCCATCATCCCACCCGTCATCCCTCACCTGCCCACTTCACCCACTCACCCGACCCATGCTTCGAAAATGACGAAAATAAAAATTAAAGCTCTTGGCCAATGCACTTTTTAGTGCACAGATCAGAGTACTTCGGTACTTTACCATTCATGACGGCTACCTGGCACTGATAGAGGACGACAACCATGCCGAGAAGCTCTTCTCGAAGGATGTCGTCCTGACCCTCGAAAAACTTGGCTTTTCCCCGATAATTCCCATTGAAATGAAGGCTAAGCTTACGCTTGTCTTAAAGAAATTGGACCGACAAGTTGTTAACGAGTCGGAACTAGATATTGAGGAAGAGATCTCATCTTCCTTCCCAGATGCCCAGGTAGAAGACATCTATGTCATGAAGCCTAACTATATAATCAAAATCAGATTTTCAGACCATGCTACAGCCAAGAACATCAAAGAGAAGGGGATATACCTCTTCAAGGTATATGTTGCCCCTTGGCAAATAGAGTTTGAGAGGTTCACACCTCTAAAGCAATGCATGAACTGCTTTGGTTATGGGCACCTGAAAACCCATTGCAAAGCAGAGAAAAGAGCCAGATGTACTGAGTGCGGCTCTAATACCCACTCATTTAGGGACTGTAAGAGTTCCGTGAAAAAATGCCTTAACTGCGGCGGTGCCCATAGGACATTTGCCAACAGTTGTCCCATCAGGAAGGAGGCTATGAAAATCTCCCAGGAGAAAGTCAGGGAGAAAGAAAAAGAAAAGGAAATTAAACCATACAAGACCGTGGCCCAAAAGACTGCACAGGAAACTGTACAGGCTACCACCAATGCCTGGAAACCCCTGATCAACCAGGTTCGCCAGGAGATAAAACATACTAAAACTGAACCCTCTATCCACCTGGCCCTCCCTAACGATCTCTCCAGGGAGATTCTCATAGTCCTCCTCCATGCACACATGCAGAATATCATTGCCCCTGAAAAGGGGTTTCGATATCATGCAAAAGTGGCACTGGAGGCCAACAACCTTCCAACCCTCGATCTCGGGGAATCTGACTCCTGGGGCATCCTGAAGGTGATTAAACCCCCCAGCCAACCCCCTAGCCAGACTGCTCAGGCCCAGCCTGAACAACCACAGCCCCAGGCACCAAAGCCTCAGCCTGCACAGGCCCAGGCAGCGGAGCCCCATCTTGCACAAGCTCAGGCCACTGAGCCCCTTCCCCAGTCACTGGCACCTCATCCTGCTGAGACCCAGTCACCGGAGCCCCAGTCAGTTCCCCCCCCCCAAAGCAACCTCGGCACCTCCCTCCACGGCCTCCTCCTCTCGCCAATCAGTAAGGCCCAAAACCATAAAAATCCCCACTGTCTTGGAGCTCAGAGATATCCCCAGTGATATCCCTTTGAGCACCCCTGATGCCCCACCTCCTACACCTGACCTTGTGGAGTACAGTGGAACCTTCACTGATGACGAGGGGCTGGAGCGCCTTATTGACGGGACTGCAACAGACCCCAATCACTATGGCATCCGGCTCTTTTCTGAAAATCCCTCCAAGTACCAGTACTCAGATCGAATCGAAATTGGCTCTGAAATAAAAAATAAAAGAATAAAGTGGTTAGTAACGAAAAGAGAGCATACCATCATGGTCACAGTAAAGAGGCTACACAAACACCTCAAGGAAGGCAACTTGCGTGTCACAAACGACATGATTGAACACTGCCCTAACATAAACAAATTAAATAACGGGTACTTCCTTGAATAACAACACAAATACACATGACACACCATACACTACACTCTCGCCTCACCATCATACAACACAACGTACTCCACTGGACAACACGAAAAACTGAACTGTGCAACACATACAGAAAACACGACCCACACATCATATTCATTAACAGCCATGGGCTCAATAACACCATCCCACTCAAAATCTACATGTACACCATCTACTCTTCCAACAAATCACAAGAAAGAAGCGATGGCGTAGCAATTGCGATCAGAAACGACATTTCACACAAAAACATCCAAAACTTTCAGTCAGACCTTCTGGCAGTCGAAATTAATACACCACATGGACCCATTATACTAGCAACACTATACATTCCACCAAGAAGACCTTACATACCAGAACCCGACATCTTGCAGCTCCTGAGGCATAACAAACCAATATACATCATGGGAGACTTTAACGCAAACCACGCACTCTTTGGTTACAACCACACAAACACCGTTGGCAGAGGCCTCGCCTCACTCATACAACAAGGCAGACTCACACACCTCGGTCCACACACACCAACATATATAACACATAACACAGCAACAACACCCGACATAGTCTTGGCAAACCACAGAGCACAACTACACCACCATATCACAACAGGCGACGTCACATCCAGCGACCACCTCCCGGTCATTTTAACACTGTCAACAAACCCTATCATGATCCCAACACAACCCCGAGAATCCTTCAAACATGCAAACTGGGAGGGCTTCAGACAAGCACTTGAAGACACACAGGTAACTGATCTCGAGGGGCAGCCCACACACACAATAAACACCCACCTTGAACAGTGGTACACAGACATACAGACGGCCCGACAGGCCAACATCCCCAAAACAACACACAAAACTATCCCTCACTACAGAGAAACACATCGTCTGAAATTGCTTAAAATACAATACAGACACCTACACGAACTAGCACTAACACGGGGCTGGGACGCACAACTACGCACACGATACAGAGAAATCCAAACACAAATTACACACGAAATTAAAGTAATGAACAAACACCACTGGGAAACACTCACGCTAAGACTATGTCAAAACACTAAAGACCCCAAGAAATTTTGGAGTTCCTTCAAAAAACTCATGGGGTCGAACAAACAGACAATCACATACATATACAACACACACAGACAGAAGGTTGAATCGGTGGAGGAGATGGAGCCTCTCCACAGGGAATTCTGGCAACAGAATTTCCAAATCTCCCCCACCGAGAACGCCCGCTTTGATCACACCACAGAGACCGAGGTTACAAACTACATACAACAGCATAGGAACATAATTCTCCCAGAGAACATCATTACACTAAACACTCTCACAGAGGACAGTCCCCTCTCCACACCAATCACTCCAGAAGAAATAACAAACACAATCAAACGCACCAAAAACACAACACCAGGAGCAAGCAACATAAACAAAACAATCATTGAACATCTCCCACCCAGAATGATCAGCAGACTACGCCATATCTTCAATGCAGCACTGGCAACAGGATATTTCCCTGACAAGTTCAAACACGCCACACTCACCTTAATACCTAAACCAGGGAAAATCTACACACGAGTGGGGAATTACCGCCCATCTCACTCTTAGAAGTCCCAGGAAAACTACTAGAGAGGGTAATAGCACAGAGACTCATCCCACACCTTGAAAACAACCAAACACACAACATTAGGCAATACGGCTTTCGCCCACACAGGCGGACCGAGAGTGCCATCGCCCTCGCTTACGAGGAGATCGCTCTCGGTCTCGCTAACAAGCACCAGACGAACGCAATACTACGAGACGTCAGCAAGGCCTTTGATAAGGTCTGGCATGACGGTCTCAAATACAAGCTAACACAACTACACCTGCCCACACACTTCACACGCCTTCTCTGTAGCTTCCTGGATGACAGGACTGCCACAATACGCCTGGGAGCCCACCTAGGCACCCCTATCCACCTCAGAAGTGGAGTACCACAGGGAAGCGTATTATCGCCAACCCTCTATATCCTGTATACAGCCAATCTGCCAGAACCGACACCATACAGCAACTATATTTCCTATGCAGACGATATCACACAGATTATCACACACCCCTCTAAATCACAACACTTCATGAAACGAACAACAGAAAGAGCTATACAGAACATCAACACATTTGAGCACCATTGGAAAATACAAACAAACATAAACAAATTCAAACTCATACCCATAGCACGCAAAAAAACACAACCAATCACAATCAACAACACCAACATTCCATACACCCACACAGGAAACATTCTCGGACTTCACTTCACAAGCACAGGCTTCACAACACACGTCAAACAAAGAATAGCACAAGCAAAAACAACACTAACCAAACTAAAACGTTTTTCATGCTGCACACCACAAACAAAACTCAGACTTTACAAAACAACTGTCAGACCCATCTTAGAATACACTGCTATCCCACTGGTTGCAATATCACACTCACAAAAACTCCGAATGCAATCAGTACAGAACAAAGCACTACTCTGGGTACACGGCGCAACACTTCTAGACCTAATTTCAGCAGAAACACTACACAGAACATACAGCATGGAACCACTAAACACACGCATACACAGACGAGGCAAAATCACCTGGGCCAGACTACGCGAACAAGAAGACGAACAATATAACAACATCCTTGAAAAACACACAAACACTCACACAAACCACACCTGGTGGCCCAGAACACTACCAATCACAGAACACGAAACACCCACACCGATATACACACACACACACACCGACCCTGACCAGTGACCATGACCATGTTTTTAATGTTTTAATGTTTTAGTAATAAATTAATGAAGGCAAAAAAAATAAAAAAAAAATAAAAAAAATAAAAAAATAAAAATAAAACAATAAAACCAGAAGTCACCCTCAGAATCCCCAAAGGATTGGTTAATCCACGCCAAACAACTAACTTTAATGGCAAGGAGAGCGACCATCAGCTCTGCCAGCTCACCTGCGAGCTCACCTGTGCGCGGCGCGGATTAACCAATCACGGGGGAGAGAGGGCTGGCCACCTTGGCGTGTCCCAAAGGTATAAATTCGCTGGCGCTGTTACCACGGCTTGTCACTTTGCCCGCCTCGGCCCGCCTAGTGGTCGTGGGATCAGCGTCGACGAACTATAAACGGGGAGATTCCAAGGACTGAACATCTTACAAACTTGCTACGGACTCTGACTCGATTGCCTGTGATTATGGGAGTGCACTCGTGCAATTGCATAAGGCAGACACGCGAATCAGAAGACGAGCAGGATGGAGATGTTCTACGGAAAAAGGGGAGAAAAAAAAAAAAAAACTAAAAAAAAAAAAAAAAAAAAAAAAAAAAAAAAAAAAAAAAATATATATATATATACTATATATATATATATATATATATTATATAATATATATATATATATATAGCCTTCAATCACTGTATCCTATGTTTACTTGCTTTTGTTTTGTTTTTGTTCCCGTTTGTCAATTACATTCTGATATTCACCTCCTATCTATTTAACCACCATTTTTCGTTGACACTCCTTTGTTCTCTCTGCTGTTTTTGTTTTGTTTTGTTCTGTTCTTGTTCTGTGTTCTTATATTATATTATGTTATTATTGTTATCACCATTTTTACCACAATTACTTGTCTATCTATGTAACATGCTCCCTTTTCGTTCCCACCCATTTGCAATAGTCAGACCAAGTTGTCAAGAATTCACTCCCCTCGATTGAAATATAATATACCACTTTATTCTTTTATCAAGCATCACTCAATCACCCCATCCCTCATCACATCTCACCCATCCCCCTCTGTCCCTATCTAGATTCATTTCCCCTTGATCACCCATTACTCCTCGTTTTATGTAACATATTTTTCATTCTGCCACTGGAGTCCCCCAGCCTCTTTTCTTTTCTTGTTCTTGTTCCTGTTCTTAGCAATTAAAAACAAAATACAAAATTAAAATAAATACAAAACAAAATACAAAAGTTTAAAATAATAACATAAAATAAAAAAAATTAAGTTAATTAATTCTATTCATTTAATCATAAGTTAAACTTGTTTCTGTTCTCGTTCTTGTTCTCAGCAATTAAAAAAATAATAATAATAAATAAAATAAAATATAAAACAAAATATAAAAACTCAAAAAGTAATAAAACCAATAAAAATCATTTGTTAGAATTAAGCCTAGTTTATATTTATTTATTGTTACCACAACTCACCACATCTTTCTCCTTATTAATCTAGTTTAAGACATAAATACAAAATCAATAAAAAAAAACATAAAACGTAAAAATAGAAAAAAGTATATAAACCAAAATAAATAAATATATATAACGATATATATATATTTATTTATTACAAAAAAAAAGAGGCATTTACTCTGATAACACAATAACGTAACCATAGCCACTTCTTCTCACCAATAGCAAATAAATAAAATCAACCACTCACCTCCCCCCCCCCCCTCGAAACTCCTGACATGAAAGAGAAATATGAATGCAATGTATCTACCATGCAAGGGGTTCTCGCCCCCCTACTTTACCGATCTCTAACTTCCTTAAATTTCACCACTTTACCTTCTCTCCCCCCCCCCTTCGATTTCTTCACCTCTTTACTTCACTATTTATGCTTATGCTTATGCAGAAACACACAGAGAGGGACACAGCAGACGGCCCAAGCCACACAGGGTCCAGCTCCACCACCTCGTCCTCCACTCGGGGACACGGGGGTCTCTTGGGGGGTCTTATATCTGTCTTCAAGAATAAACCAGCAAGCTAAGCCCCTTTTCACTGACCCACCCAAGTCCATCTCTCGTCTCGCTCACACCTGGTGACGCGGTGCTCCTAATCTCTCGTGTCACTCATATTCTGGTGGCTTGCGGTGGCCACTCGCTTACATCTGGCGAAGTGGTGCTCCCAACTCACGTGTCGCTTACATCTGGCGACAGCGGTGGCCTTTTCGCTTACATCTGATGGCAGCGGTGTTCAAGAACCTCACAACGCCAACGCATATTCGCCTACCACCTCGCTCCTCGCCGACGCCTGTTGCCGATCCACGCGAAGTGCCTCCCCGCCTCTTTTAACGCCCAGCCATCGCTACCAAGTCCTCTTCGATCACGCCTATCCGCACCATGTCTGTCCTTCTACTTCGTGCTGACCACTCACGCCTGTGCTACCCTCCTGACGAAGTCGCTGAAGATGTATCTTCGCACTCTATGCCGCCACACTCGCCAATCCAGCTCACCTGCCTCGCTAATTCTTCGCGAACCCTCGTCAACACAGCCATGATGTCGCAGTTCTATCCAGCACCAACAATCTTCCTCGTTACTATTAAAAGTAAGTGTACCTATTAGTGCCAGAGTAACTATTGCCCTCCCTATATCCACTCACACCTTGCATACAAGTTGCCTTCTTTCAAATTCAAGTACATGCCACTCTACAAACGCACACTACTAATTCTATACTGCATAACTTCCCCCTGTCAACCATTGTTTTTTTTAACACAATCACACACTGAGATCAAACCTAAGTGACACGCACCCTCACTTCACACCTCATTCCCCAGCCCTAACTATCCCGTAATTGATGTATTGTGTTAATATTTTTCTGTCATTATAATTTTTATCCTCAGATCACACAATTTAGCATATATCATTTCTCTCAGAACAAATGAGTACTTTCAAGTTCAATTAATTATTGTTATGTTTGGCTGCTCTCATCATATTATTCATGTTTATTTGTGCCGAATTAATGAAATTCTATATTTTTTCTCTTATATGTTATTCCTATCAGTAATCACTTCATTACTTCTTGCGTATTGTTATATTCTGTGTATACACTATATCGTTCTTTATATCACTGTTTCTTCGTACTTGCCGTGCTAATCTGTCGCTCGTTCACACGTAGATTTCGATCACCTGACTATCCTCTTATTTACCTACCTGCCCACTCTACTCGGAATTCACTCTAAGATTGCGTATTTTACTATGTGCCATCCCTATGACTAATAACTGAACCCAAATCTCTTTTACGACGTCCTCTCGAAGTTTGATATCTTGTCCTCAGTAATGCTGGAGTTTATGCTTCTTTAGTTTAAGGTTTGGTGAATATGCACTGATGGTAGTATCTCCAGTTGCAAATAATGGCAACACATTGGAGACACCATGCTTTATATAGGCTTACTCGGTTACAATCACCACATTAATTTTAAGCCCGGCTCATGGCCGTAAACGAAGGAACCCTGCGCCCGCCGCACACTTACGCTCATACGACTGAAGCGCCGAGACGCGCACTGTTAGAATTAAGTTCAGGCCCAGCTGCCTATGTGTTCGAAGCATATATACTTGCTTGTTTACCCCAAAGATATGGAATTCTTATTCAATTAACTTTTCTCTCTTCAATATGATGGTACCTTATTGAACTAGCTACTTGACACGCCCTTCTTGTGACAAACTTTCCTTATTATGCTCTCATTTTCTTGAAATTTAGTAAGGTGATTGACAAACACATTATCCTCCTCCTCCTTAGCCCTTTTACTGGCCTGGTACACTAATGTTTCAGCTTCTGAAGACGATGACCCTCCTCGCTACTGAATGTTGCACCTCAGTGCGAAACCTCTGCCACACCCGCTACCCTGGCACGCGACGGCCTAGCGACTCTCGGATCACCAGGAACCATCTGTAGATACCAAACAGACCCTCTACTGCATCGTTTCAAGCGTTACAGTCTGCTCGAGGACGAGCCTTGTGCGTGGCCGAGCGATGTCAACAATACGTAGCAAGGCCGGATGTACACTTCACACCTCCGTCCAAGCACGCAGCCCTTTTCCTTGGGCAGGACGTAGATGCAGCCCGGCTTTCTCTTTTCGCACAGGAACAAACATCCGTCCTCGAAGGGAACCGCCGCATAAAAGGACACGTCCGTAAGGCAGAGACACACAGAGAGGGACACAGCAGACGGCCCAAGCCACACAGGGTCCAGCTCCACCACCTCGTCCTCCACTCGGGGACACGGGGGTCTCTTGGGGGGTCTTATATCTGTCTTCAAGAATAAACCAGCAAGCTAAGCCCCTTTTCACTGACCCACCCAAGTCCATCTCTCGTCTCGCTCACACCTGGTGACGCGGTGCTCCTAATCTCTCGTGTCACTCATATTCTGGTGGCTTGCGTGGCCACTCGCTTACATCTGGCGAAGTGGTGCTCCCAACTCACGTGTCGCTTACATCTGGCGACAGCGGTGGCCTTTTCGCTTACAATATATATATATATATAATATATATATATATATATATATATATATATATATATATATATATATATATATGATATATGTATATATATATATATATATATTATATATATATATATATATATATATAATATATATCAATTTATATATATATATATATATAATATATAATATATCTATATATATCATGAATATTACATATATTATATCTCTCTCTCTCTCTCTCATAGATACACACACACACACACACACACAAACACACACACACACACAACAACACACACACACACACACACACACACACACATATATATATATATATATATAGATAGATATATATATTATATATATATATATATATATATATAGTATATATAATATATAATATAATATATATATATATATATATATATAATGTACACACACACACACACACCACACCCCACACACACACACACACACACACACACACACACACACCACACACACATATATTATTATATATATATATAATTTTATATAATATATAATATATATCAATATAATACATACTATACAACCAACAACAAACACACACACACACA
>NW_023658660.1:12500-23391 GCF_015228065.2 Penaeus monodon | reverse complement strand
TTTTTAAAAACTTGAATTTTTTTTTAAAAGTTTGTTTGTTTTTAATTTTACCTTTTTTACCTGGGTTTTTAAAATGTTTTTTTTTCCTTACTGCTTATTTTAGTTTATTTCTGATCTTTTTGTCATTTCCTTCGTTTTTTTTTTTCTCTTGTTTAAAAGCCTTTTATTATTATTTACCACGTATTTTTTCTATTTTTTACGGTTTTACGATATACATTTTTTCCCTTTGGGGAATCAAAAATTTCTAAAATTTCAAAAACTCATCCCTTTTTCACATATTTTTGGGTTTAAAACCATGTTAAGAGCCAAAATTTGGGGTAAAAATTTTCAGAGGGCCCCCCATGATGCCTGCCAGGTCATGGTCGGCTCCCCGGGCCTGGAGAAAGCATTTCCCCTCTGACGACACGATCCCAAGGTCTACCCGGGGTGATCCCGGATTTGTCGGTCAGGGAATACCATCCCGAAGATTATTATTATATATATTTATTATATAAAAATTTATATATTATATAAAATTAATATTATATATATTAATAATAAATATAAATAGATATAATATATATATTTTAATATATATATATATAATATATAATATATATATTATATATAATTATAATACCCAATAGTTTAAAAGAGAGAATGTGTTTATACATTTTATATATACTTATATTATAAAAATTTAAAAAAATATTAATATAATATATGTATTATTATATAATATAAATTATATATTATATATATATATATATTATATAAAATATAATAATATAAATATATTTTATATATTTATATATATTTTATAAAAATTTTATTAATATTAATATAATATTTTAAAAATTTTTTATTTTATTAATATATAGATATATATAATTATATATATATATATTTAAACACACACCCACACCACACACACACACACAACACACTCATAGACCAACACACACTTAAAAAAAAAGAAGTTTATAAATATAAATGTATATATTATATAAAATTTATATATATAATATTATATTTATATAATATATATTAATTATTATATAATATTATGGTTGATATAGTTATTTTATTATTATATTATATATAATATATATATATATATTATATTAATTTATATATATATAAATCTATTTTTATTTATTCAGTGTGTTTTTTTTTGAATATTAAATACTAGTCAAATATGCATTTATATAATATATATATAATATAATATTATAATTAATATATATATTATATATAAATATATATATATATAAATTTGTATATATAACCAAAATTTATATAATTATATATATTAATATATAATATATATATATAAAATTTTAAAATTATTATATGTATATTTTAAAAACTTATTTCTATTTTTTCTAGTGTGTCTGTTTGTGTCTATGTATAATATATATATATATATATATATAATATTATATATATATATATAATCTAGTATATATATATATATATATATATATATATATATGTGTGTGTGTGTGTGTGTGTGTGTGTGTGTGTGTGTGTGTGTGTGTGTGTGTGGTATGTATATTGTATATATTTATATATATTATATGTAATATATACGTATAATATATATGTATATATATAATATTATCTATATATATATATATATCTATATTAATATATATATATATATAACTATATATATACACACACATATATATATATTATATATATATATCATATATAATATATATATACATATATATATATATATATATATTTATCTAATTATATATATATATATATATATATATATATATCTATATTTATAGATACAACATGAGATAGATGTGTTATATACCCTTATATATATACTAGATATATACTAGATTATTACTATAATAATCATACCTCATTATACATATATACTATCATATATCTATATATATATCTATTATATATTATATCTACTAATATATATACTATATATATATATGTCGTAAGACGACATGGAAGTAAAGACATAGAATAAATAGCACCGACGAAGGTGGTTGTGCTCCGTGTGCGCATGCGCGGCGACGGGAGAGAAGGAGAGGAGGAGGTGAGAGACAGAACCTCCGGAGACGGGAACACGGCTAGATGGACCGACACCTACTAGTGATTTGGTAGGAGAAGTGCAGATCTAGTTGTGGGGTAAATACGGGGCGGGAGGTCTAGTATTGGAGAATAATTATAGTGAAACATTTTGCTTTCTCATCATTAGCAGATAAAGAATAAGACTAGAGGAGTCTGGGATATAGAGTGGGGTAATCGTGACGGGGTTCGTCACGGCTACTTCCGGAAAGCTCAGTGAATAATAGTGTAATTTCAGTTGTTCAGTGTTGTTTTGTTTGTCTATATTTGTTTCTGTTTTACATTTAAAATTATAAAAATTACAATAAAAATAGTAAGCAAGTTCTCTTTCTGTAGTCCTCCATGGTCAACTAGATATTTGGGTAGTTGTTGGGTCACAGGGTCATTTTGTTTGTAAGGGGTTTCCAGTTTTACCCATAGAAAGAACTGGTGGTTTGGCAGTTATACCAAAATCGTAACGGGTGTGATTACTTTTTTTTTCCCCAGATTAATTACATCTTGATTACGACGTGGTGGCGGCGGTGGTGCTCCCTTTTCCGGTTTCACGTTACTTTCATTTTTTATTTGTATAACCTCTAATTTTTTTTTGCAGCTACGGTTTCCAGGACGTTTTTTTTCATATATTTTTTTTGTGTTATTTTCTCAAAACTCATATATGGGAGTTCCGTGCTTGTTTGTCATTTCTAAGGGGTTGCTTTATTTTTTGCAGGGTATATATTCCCATAAAAATTTTATTTTTTGCGGGCCTGTTGTTTATCCTGTTTTCTTATATCTTACCATATCCCGGCTTTCCCCCCCCCTTGGGAGCTACAGAGTGTGGTCGGAGGTTGTTTACCGCTCCGCGCTGCTGATCTTTGCCCGCGTTGGCACTACGTCAGCGGTCACTAGGCGGGCGGCTACAGCGACCCCTTGAGCGTGTCCCCGGGGTGAGGGCGCGGGCTTGGGTGACGGGTACTCGGGTATTTGGGTGACGGGATTTTGGGGTTTTCTGGGTGAGGGGGGCGGCGCGGCCAGTGTGGTCGGCGGTGGGGACCGGTGACGTCATAGCATACTGCCTGGGTTTGAGTCACGGGGAGTCGCAAAACCAGTGCGGGCAGGCGAGGGATCCTGTGACGTCACGGGCGAGAGAGCGCGAGAGTGCCGCTGGGGTGGTGCATATTGCCATTTCCACCTCAGTGTCTTTTTTCGTTTTTGTTTTCTGTATATAAAAGGGTTTTTTTTTTTTGTCTTTGCACATGGATGTGGGTCAGCTGCGGGGTGTTTTAAGACGGGCGGCTGGGGGAATTGATTGTCTTTCTGTTTCCTACCGGAACTCGCTCTGCTTCGGAAAGGATAGCCTTGTTGAGGGGCGAGTGCCAGCTGCTTTTTGACGATATTGTGGGTACAGTAGGTAGGGAGGGCCTATTTGGTGAGTGATTTACCGGAGATTCTAGAGAGGTTTGTTTGTATACTATTGCAGGACTCGGATACAGGTCGGCGATAGAGTTCATTAGACAGTGGTCTGTTGACTCAAAGGGGGGTGCAGCACACAGCGGTCGCTGATCTCCAGGGCCGCCTGTCGATCCTGAGGCCACGGGAGACCCGCGGGTATCTGACGGGACGGAATTATCCTCATGGCGGTTAGTAAGGTCGAGGAGTCTGGTGAGTTAAGAGACTCGACCGAGCCTCACGGATCACAGATTTCAGGGACCGAAGTTTTGCCGGAGAAGGTAAATAAAACCGAGTCACCAAGTATGGCTGGGGGAGTTTCACGGGAGGACTTGATGATCTTGGTAGATCAGGGGAAAGAGAAATCCATAAATGTTTGTAAAGACTAAATTGCCATTCTTCGAGGGTTGCGATACTATAGCCCAAGGAGGACCCCAAAATTTTGGGAGTGGTGGTTGTCTATGGTGGAGGACTAACACGGGGAGAACAGTGGGACGACTCTGGCAGGATAAATTTGCCTTGGGCGGCTGCGGGCGAACCGCTAGGGATTGGAAATTCTGGAGGGCGGCGAACACTAAGGATTGTGTGGATTTTCCCCTAAAGGACCGTCTCCTTAAGGTACACGCGGCAAGGCCCAGTTTATGCTCCTTACGGGGTCGGTTTGCAGACATGAAGCGAAAGATGGGGAGTCAGTCACAGCTTTTTTCAATCGCTTGCACCAGTTTTCTTGGGAATTTTAATAGGCTTAGACAAAGAGTTAGAACCTATTATTAGGGGGACGTATGGCATACTTTTGGCTAAGGATTTACCGGCTTCTTTTATACAAAAAACCACACGCTGCGAGATGTTGTTTCTCCTATCACCCTTTTAGAATTAACAACTCGTGGGCGTCCGATAACCCAGAGTTGGTGGCTGCAGCTAAGGTGAAGGGCCCAGTGGGTGCTCGCAGGGTTTGCGGCCGCTACTTCCTCTGGGGTCCTAGAGCAAGCCAAGTGAGGGGAGAACTCAGGCGGGGAGACCGGCGAAGGGTCCGGCCACCCCTTTGCCCCCTAAGGAAGGCAGGTTGGTGGCAAGGACATTTTACTGCAGAGAGAGGGGAGGTACGTAAATCTGGCAGCTCTGTCCCCTGTCTTTTTTGTAACATGGCAGGGCACTCCATGAACGAGTGTAATGCCTTAAAAAGAGGGATCAGGGAGGGCAAGATTGGTCGGCGGCCTAAACCCTCAGGTCAGGTGCGCTTATTGTTCCCGAGTTGGTCACGGTGTTGAATCCTGTAACCGTTTTTCAGGGGGATCTACGCGGATTGCGTGGAGACTCACAGCCTGGTGGGGCCATGATCCTCAGGGGGCGTCACCAGACAGAAGGACGGGCGCAGGATCATGGGACAGGAGGCCAGGACTATGTTGTGTTTCTACTGTCAACGGCCGGGTCATATGAAGTTACACTGTCCAGTGCGACTACAAATGAAAGAGGGAAGACAGGACTCTCCGCCTCCTTATCAAAAAAACGCGGAGAGAAAGGGGAGCACTTAGATGTTTTCCCCCAAAGGGTTTTGCTCCCCATGGTACAGGTATAGGGAACTGGCTAAGTCGTCAGTTTCCTCTGTAGGATGGGGAGGGTTATCACGTACAGTCTTTTGGTACAGGGTTACTGTTGTTTGAATTAGTATTTTTTTTGGGGAACTAACCAAGGTCGTATTTGATACGGCAGGGGAGTGTTCACTAGTCTGTAGTAGTTTTCTACGGGGAAGGAATATCGAAATAAGAGACTCCGATCTTAAGGTCAGGTGGGGGGTGTCAGTGATATAGGCCAAAGGGGGGAGGTCGATTTTCCATTAGATTTTGGGCCGGTCAAGGTAAAGCATTCATTTTTAGTGGCGGATTCATGGAATTTGCCAGGAAGTTGCTGTTGGGGTGTGATTTTATTCGGACACACCGGGTTATATTTACTAACAATCCACCTCAGCCCATCCACCTTTTCGTCGAGGGTCAACAAGTGGATGTGGTATGGAGTCCGGAGGCAGGCTCAATTGCTAACCGAGTGTGGTTGTAGGGCCCCCTAAAAACCAGGCCGGGGAACCACACCGGGGACGCCTGGTGCGTCGGCCCCTTGGGGAGGTAGCAGGAGTGGACCAGAAGGTACTCATAAGTGAGGGGGGAGGATGCTGCAGACAGCAGCGTAGCTTTTAGTGGGGTACCACTTTAAGAAAAAGTCAGATTTTAGAGGCTTGTACGTGCGGGGTGTTAGATTTAGAACTCAGTGGGGGGTGGAGAGGTTCCGGATAGGATAGGCTCCATGCTTCATACCAGGGGAGTTGGCTGGCTTAAGACTTTCGGAGGGAGTAGTCGGGATACGACGGTCCGGAAACAGTCTTTGGTTCAGGGTGCCTTATGCAGTGGAGGAGGATTTTCCAGTTGAGGTGGAGTCAACGGTCTGCATAGGGACCTCGTCGAGTTGCAACAACGTCAACTTGACGAGGACATAGTTGCGATAGGACCTGTCAGTGCTAGCATAAGTACTACGGATCAAAGGTAGTTAGGTTGCTAGAAGAGGTAGATGGCTGGTTCGAAAGGAATTCCAAGGAACATGACATGTTCAGGGTTAGTCCGAGATTTCCAAGGGTGTTTTCTCTGGATGACGAACACTAGTGATCTCTGATCAGTTTTTTTCCATGAGATTAGGGCAGAGGGACCCCTATCTAAAAGAAGTCATATCCGATTCCCCTAAAGTATAGGGAAGAGATTAGGCGCCAAATCGAGATATGATATCACAGGGGGTGATTTCACCCTCACGGTCCCCTTATACAGTTCTTTAGTGCCAGTCAAGAAAAGGATGGAACTTTAAGCTGTGTCTGGATTTCAGATTGTTAAATGAAGTAATCCAAGATGAGAGATATCCATTCCCGCACATAGAAAACGGTCCTACAACGTAGGGGTGGGAGTAGGATTTTTCTTGTCTTGACCTTCGTCAAGGCTATCACCAAATTCCATTAACTTCACAAAGTAAGGAATTTAGGGCTTTCTCGACGCCGGAGGGGCACTATCATTTCAATTTATTACCTTTCGGTTTAAAGGATGCTCCTGCCTCCTTCCAGCGTATTATAAACCGGGTTCTCACCGGATTAGTGGGAGGGGTTTGGGGTTTTTGTATACTTAGATGATATTGTTGTTCTGGGAGATTCATGGGAGAACACTGTGATAATTTGAGAGCCGTGCTGGAACGGTTTGAAAGAGGCAAATCTCGTACTTAAGTTGTCGAAGTGTAATTCTTCAAATCCCAGGTAGATTATTTGGGCCACATTATTTCGGGAGATGGAGTGAAGCCGCAGCCACAAAAGGGTTAGGGCGATGAAGGAGTACCCATTTCCGACTACTATGCGAGATTGCAGGCATTTTTAGGCGCTGCAAATTATTAATCGTTAAGTTTTATTAAGGGCTTTGCGGATGTGGCCAAACCATTGGTTGACTTAACCAGAGGGTTTCGCGGGGTTGATATAAGAGTATATTAGAAGGGAAATCCTCAGGCAAGAGGCTTTTGAGGTCTTTGAGGGGAGCCCTAAGCGAGGATATAGTATTTAAACCCTTCCCAGATTTTAGTAGAGATTTTGTATTAACGACAGATGCCAGCAAGTTTACCATTGGAGGTGTCCTTCAACAGAGAGACGATGCTGGGTATTAGGCCTTTGTCATATTTTAGTCGGGCATTAAAAGGACCAGAGCTTCATTATAGTACGATAGAATGGGAGGCTTTAGCTATTGTCTATGGGCCTTCGGTGAATCGTACTATTCTTCAGGGCTATCCGGTGGAGATCCATTCGGACCATCGGCCTTGCGACATTTGTTTGCCAGTAAGGAAGGTTTGGACCGGGTGGCTAGGTGGCGGATGGCCATAGCAGATTTTGATATTCAGGTGGACTATATACCTGGAAGGGATAATGTGGGAGCTGATGCACTATCCCGTATTAGAGAAGCTGATCACCTATTGATGATTGGTAGTAGGGGCCATTACTAGAACAAGCAGCGTGCAGGGGAGCAGTAGAACAAACCCGGGATACAGGGAGATCTCTGGCTGTGTCCAAGGGGTAGGGATCCCTGAGGTTATAAAGGTATGGTCTGTTGAGGAGTTAGGAAAGCTCAGGCAGTAGATTCTTTTTGGGGCGTGGTGAAGCGTCACCTGTCGAATGGGGAGGCCTTGCCGGGGGTTTCACTAGGCATCTTCCGGGAAATCTAGACAGTTATCAACTTCGGCCAGATGGGCTGTTATATAATATCCATACGAACGTGTATGGAGTAAGATTTTTAGGGTAGTGGTCCGGAAGAATTCCAGGAGGTTTCTTTGCAGCTAGCACACAGTCTTCCTATCTCCGGTCATGGAGGAGTCACTGCTACACTGTAAGGCTAGAGAAATTTGCATTCTTCAAAGGGATGAAGGATTCGGTTCGGAGGTTTTGCAAGACTGTGAAAACCCGTTTACGTTGTAAGCCGGGGAGGGAGGTTCCTGCCCCCTCTGTTGAGTTATCCAGAAGTCACTGAAACCTTCCAGAGAGTTCATATGGATTTGGTTGGTTTCCCTTTTCCCCGTAGCAGAGGGGTTTAAATATATTCTCACAGTAGTGGATGCTTTAACTAAGTACCTTTATGCGGGTCCTCTAAAAACAAAGGAGGCACCGGAGGTAGCTAGAGCATTCATTGAGACAGTGGGAATGAAGAGGGAGCTCCAGGCCATATCGTAACAACGGGGGCCGGGAGTTTTGTAAATGAGTTGTTTAAGGAGCTATGTACACAGCTACGAAAGGGTAGACATGTCAAACTCCTTATCACCCAGTTCAAATGGCCAGGTAGGGGAGGTAAACGTTGTCTTGACAAAAATTTTAAGGACCCTGGTATGGGGTAACCCGAATAGCTGGATGTAATGTTGCTTGGCTACCATGGCATACAACACAGCATACCATCGGATAATTAAGGATTCTCCATTTTTTGCTTTGAAGCACCGTGACCCAAAATGGCCATATTTGTTATTTGCAGAGGGGACGGCCCCCTGGTACAATTTAGATAATTATTCTCAAGAGCTTCGAGTGATAGGCAGTAAAGTTTTTAAGGCTGCCAGTAAACACCAGTAAGAGGAGATAAGGCGAAGGCCGCGAGATAGACCGCGGGCTAGGCACCGTCCTTTTAGTGGAGGGTGACCGGGTATATGTGCAGGCTATACCAAAGCCTGGTTTAAGTAAAAAGGTACAACCATTATTTATGGGGCCCTATCGGGTGATAGATAGGGTTAGTGATGTAGTATATCAATTACGGAGGCTGTCTGATGGGAAAGAATGTAAGATTCATGTTGACAGACTGAAGTTAGAGACATCTCTTGGCCCGGGCAAGGGGGGAAAAGTACAGAGGGCATATCCATACATGACCCCACTGATTCTAGAGGCAGGAAGAAAGCTCCGGGGTAAATACCATTTAATCATGGGAGTTAAAGTAAATCTCTTGTTTCTGTAATGTTGTACTCATTCAGGTTTTTTTTTCAGGTTATTTTGGGATGGGGGCCCGGATGGAGTCGGAGGATTCTTTGGCAGCACCGGGTTAGTTTTCATTCCGGAGGGACGGGTCCTTACACTTCGTCAGTGCAGATCATACCCATACAAAATTTAGAGGTCACGGCTTACCGGGCCCCCCTTTTTCTTGAGCTCCTCCTGGCTTCAGGACGTGGATAAACGCTTGGATAATATACAGTTAAGTAGTACAGTCCAGGATACAGGGAATAGGGTAGGGGCGATGACCCCTGACCTCCGGTCACCCATTATAGGTGGGTTAAAACCCAATGGTTCGGCAGATGTCAGATGAGATTGATCATCAGACATCGGTTTAAATTCGGATTTTTTTTTGACAATGGGAGAGACGTCACGGCAAAGACGTTCCATATAGGAGGTTTTCTCGGCCTTAACGAATGTTGCGAACTTCGCCTTGGGGGTAGTAAAAGCAGCAGGATAGACAGGCTACACTCTATGCTCGTGTCTACTGAGGAGACGGCTCGCAAGGCTTTATCAAAGGGGAGGTATCATTTTTACTCCTGGAAAGCACCCCCGGAGATGTTACACGAATAGAGGAAGCTCAAAAAGGCTAGAGGGTTCTGTTGGGTTTGTTAGACTGGGCAGTCAAAAGGGCTGGGGAAAAACAGGGGAGAGACCAACGATTATTTCACTTAGTCTGACCTTGGAGAATTATAGGTCAGTGTTAAAAAGGATCAGACATGACCCAAAATGCGTTAATGGGGGGGTTACGAGATGCAATTAAGGGACATTTACACCGGGAAATCTTACCCCCAGATGCTATATTGAATATACTTTTACAGCTCTCAAGGGGGGGGTTGCAGTTAATTTTTCCTCCACGAGAGCAGGATGTTCATCTGTATTATGATCTGATACATGTGACGGTTCGGCCCGGGATTTCCCCTGGGCAGCTGATTATGTATCTAGCACTTCCCCTACCAGGGTTGAGGTTTGGGTGTTTTTAGTGTCCATAGTTTCCCAAGGCCTGTCGAGGAGACTTCGTTTTTTTATTCAAAAAAGATAATCTGCCTCGTATTTATTTGTTTCAGAATCCCAGGACATGTTCATGGAAGTGGGTTCCCTGGATTCCTGCCGTACAGTTAGAGCTGGCCTTTATCTATGCCCCGGGGTCAGCTGGACTTCATCGCAGAGGGCACGTGCAGTCGTGCTTGTCGGCTCCTTCTTCAAGGAGGGCAAGGGGGAGAACATCTGTGATGAGGTGGTGACTGACCACTTTGCGCCGATAGTGGTGGGCAGGGGACGCGATGGGTCTACAGTGTGCCGTATCCCATTGAGATCTCGTTTCCTTTTCGGGAAAACCCGTAGCAGGGATCACGAAAACCTAGGGAGACATTGGACGGTGTAGGAGTCCTTCGTCTGGCGTCGGGGGTCAGGCTACATCGCAGGTTTCTTCATTCCCCCGATATCGTCCTTGGAACATCAGCAGGCGATTAATGTGTTACCGAAGCCTGGCTGGCAAGATCTACAAGGAATGGTGGATCAGGACCTGCGAGATGAAATATGCATGAGGATACACGGGGAAGTAACGAGCCTGGGGCGACGTTCGTGGAAGCATCCACCCTCAGGGAGCGGGGTTGGTCAGAGCTCTCCTCCGGTCGAGCGGGGGAGCAGGACTACGTGGAGTGTCCTGCGGTGGTATCCGGGCCATCATCACCGTCTGTGGTTGGTTGCAATGGCCGGACATGGCTGGTGGTTCTTCAAATTTTCATCATATCGTCTGTGGTCAGGGCGACGGCGAAACTCAGGGGGAGCGCGTCCGGAGACCAAGGTCAGGTCGCGTTGCTATCGAGCTACCGTTCACGGCAGCCAGTA
>NW_023658660.1:0-7500 GCF_015228065.2 Penaeus monodon | reverse complement strand
CCACCAAAACCAACTTGTTCCCCCGGCGGGGAACCCTTTTCTGGGGCTACCACTTTTCCCCAAATTTTTTCCCCCTTGCCCCCAAACGGGCAACCCTTTTGGGGCCAATTTGGGGGAAGTTAGGGGAAACCCCCCCCCAAAAAACCCCTTTCCCCTGGGCCCGGGCTACCCCAAATCCCGCCTTTACCGGGGGCCCGCCACTGGGGGGTTTTGGAATTTTTCCCCCCAATTGGAAAAGGGGCCCACCCAACCCTATCCCCCTCTTTTTGGAGGGGCCGACCCCAATTTTAACTCCCCTTCCCTGGGGGCAAAGGTTTTCCGTCCCGGGGGGCAAGGGGCCCCCTTACTCTCCCCGCCCCCCAAACCCCTTGGGGGGCGAGGGGAAATCTTTACCTTTCCAATCACCAGGCTTTTCCCTCCCCAAAAGGGCGACACACGCCTTAACCCCCTTTCGGCAGGTAGTCAAGGGCCCCGCAAGCAGGGGCGTCCCAATGGGGCCCCAAAACAACGGGAGCCCCCGGCCGTGGGTTCCCCACGCCAATAAAGAGCCTCCCCTGGGGCCCCTTTAGTGGGACATTTTAAGCACCGGACACCACACAGTCTCTGTGGTGCTTTCCCCCATAGGGCCCCAAAAAATCGGCCGGGGCTACTTTTCCCCAGGCCCCATTTTCCACGGCAGGCGGGATGGCTTCCCAAACTACTGGGGCCCTCCACCTGCATCCCTTTCTGGTTCGAGACAGTTTAAACCCCAAATTTGGGGCCCCCAAACCCCCAGGGCGGTGGGTTTTTGGCCCCCTTCTCCTGCCTGACCGAGTTTTCCGTTTTGTAAACCCCCTTTTTAAGGGCCCTTTGGACATGCACTCGGATGAGGGCCATACCTTCCACAGTCCCCCTTTAAAAAATGCTGGAACATCAGAATCCGTCCCCGGTTTAGAGGAAGTGTTCTCCCCCTCCCCTCCGACACAGCTAAAGGGCGGGGCCCTTCCTCACCGCAGGGGCCCCAAACAAGCCTTTTAAAGGGGCTTTGGGGGGTCACCTTCCCCCCAAAAGCTACCTTTCCACTTTAGCCTTCCCGCCCCCCCCGGGCCCTGGTGGGGCGGGCAGCGGGCACTAGGCCAGGTTGCCTTCCCGGAAGGCCCCCGAACCCCCAAGGCCCCCCCGGCCCGCGCCATTTCCGGTCCTAAGGGGGTGCCTGTTGACGTGATTTTCCGCCTTTCTTTGGGCATGCCAAAACGGAAAAAAGGAAACGGGGCCAGGACCACAAAACAAACTCTTCCCCCAAAACCACCCGGGTAAGACCCCCCTTACCAGCGCCTCCACTCCTGCGCCAGCCCGGGACAGGTTTTCTCGCCCGCCACAAGTCCGCCTTTTTTAAGTGGGCCCCAAAATTCCCTCGGCCTGGGGGGTGGGTGCCCCGGGAAAAAGGGCGGGTTTTAAAGCCCCCGCCACGGTGGTTTGTAAGAGGCATGTTTGGGGGGGCGGGAGTGGCCCCCAATTCCCCCCACTTCCAAACCCCGGGGCCCCTTTTGCGCTGTTACCCAGTTTCCGGGCCTTCTCTTTTCCGGCTCCAAACCCGGGCAGATGCCAGCATTTTTAAAATTTTGGGGAACAATGCCTCCCCGGCCCCCCCTTACCCCTTTGTACTACTGGCTTACGCTTAAAAGAATGTCTGGAGGCCCCAGGGGCCCCGCGGGGTGGAGAAAAGCTGCCCCGGGAACCCAACACGCCCCGGGGGGGGGATGGGGGTGAGGGGGGCAAAGAGGCGGGTTTGGGCCGGGGTCCCAGTTTTCCCCCAACCCATAAACCCAAAAGGGAACGGGGTTTCCCATGGGGCCCCCCCTTTTCTGCTGCGAAACCCCTGGCTCCCACACACAATTCGAGGGCCCGGGGGGGGTTTCCTTTCCACGGACCCCCGGCAGACCCCAGTAAAAACTGGGCCCCCTCTGGCATTTTTTTTGCCAAACCTCGTCTGCCTTCTTTGTTGCAATTTTTCTACCTCGTGAATTTTCCCCCCCCTTTCCCCCTTCACCCCCCCTCCTCAGGCCCTGAAATTAAACCCTTTAGATTTTTTGCACCTCCTTTCCCTTTATTCAATCTTTACGCTGTTGCAGGCCTTGTCCCGGTTTTTACTGGGGTGAGTTTTCCATCTTCACAGATGCAAATTGCTCTGTAAACACCTTTAACAGTCAGCAAAAAACTGGTTTCCCCTGGTTTTCCTTTCCCCCGGGTATCGACGGATTTGGGGCGCCCCGTTTTCGTGCCCCCGGTTTCCTGCTCTTCTGCCCTTTGTGCCATTTTTCCCCTTCCCCCTATACCGGGCCCGCATGGCAGTGATAGGGGGCCATCTGGGTCGCTTCAAAACCCCCACTTTGTGCCTGCCCATCCCCTAGCCCCTCCCCCCCCTCATTGGGGGCTGCCATCTTTGGGGCGGAATAAAATCGGGCGATCCCCCACTGTCAAAAAATCACCAAAACCCGGGTCCCCGACACCATTTTTTACGCCGGGCCCCCTCGTTTTTCTTGCTACCCCAAAAAAGGCAGGCTTGGGGAGGGCGGCGTCCCCAGGGTCTTTTTAACCCCCAAAAAACTCCAAGAGGCACCCCAGCACCACAGGTCCCAAAAACCACAAGGGAAACGCCCCAAAGGGGGAGGGAGGGCACAAAATAAACACAAAATGAAAAGTCCTTTTCCCTTTTTTTACCCCAAGTTATTTTCCCCTACCCCTTTTTTATGGGACAATACCGGGGGAAAAAGCAGCAGGGGCACACTTTCAAAGGTACAGCTTAAAAACGGGGAACAAAAAAGTTTTTCAGGGCACAAAAGGGGACCAAGAGGTTTTCACAGGAAACACAAACCCAACCCGCTCCCCCTTGGTTGTTCCCTTTCCCCTCCCCCGCCACAGCCAGTTGCTCTGTATGCCCGGTCCCCTTTAGGTTTTTAAAACCCTGCCCAGGTCCCTCCTTTTTTATGTTAAAAAACATGTTTGACAGGACAAAAAACCCATGGGTTTGCAAAATATTTTTGTAAAGAAATATTTTAAATTTTGAAAAAAATTTCAAAAAAATTTACGATGAAAAGGTTAAAAATTTGATTATAAGAAAATAAATATATTTTAAAAAATTGTTATTAGTATTATAATTGTTTTTATTATTATATAATTTCCAAAAAAAATTACCTTAATAATGATGATCATAAGCGCTATTGTATGAATCATGAAATTATGAGACTTTTGTTTAAAATTGTTATTATAATGATAATTTTGAGAATATGAGAATAATAATGATAATGAAAATGATAACAATAATAATAATAATAATAATAATAATAATTTAATTTAACAATAATAATAACAGTATTATTATTTTATTATCATTATCATTATCACTAATATCATTATATCATTACTTTATTATTTATATTATTATTACTTTTATTTTTTGTATTAATAAAAAATATATAATAAATAATATAACTGTGTAATAAAGTTAATCATAATAATATTGATAATAATAATCATAATGGTATATATAATATTGTTATTATTAAAATTTATTATTTTTTATTATTGTAGTACTAGTATAATTGTAAAGAAGTATATTATATCTGTATAATTACAATAATAACGATAGTAATTACAATGATTTGCAATGATGATGATAATAGTGATGGGAATGATGATGATTTTAATATTAATGATAATAATGATGTTTAATATCAATAATAGTGTCCATTTATAATAAGAAGAGGAAAAATCCAAAAGTCCGAAAAAAGTGGTAAAATCTATATAACCTATTCAGAGTCTACGCCAAAAGGCCCCTTTTTTTTTCGATTTAAAATCATGAATCCGTAAGACTAATAATGATGATAATAAACACTATTCTATTACTCATGCCCAATTATTGAGAATTTTTAACAAAATTGCTTTTTAAAATGATGTTTTTGATAATAATGGGAATAATTGCCAATAATGATGAAAATAATAAAAATAACAAAATAGTTACAACAACACCAACAACAAAAACCATAATAATAATAATAATAATAATGATAAAATAAATAAGTAATAATAATAATGATATAATAATAATGATAAAATAAATAAATAATAATAATAATGAAATAATAATAATAATATCATTATTATTATAATTATTGTATTTTTGCTACGCCGTGGGTCTTTGTCTCTGTGCGAAACATGTGTTAACATGAAGGGACCTGGGCAACATGACGCAGCGGGCTGTGAGCGGAGGAGCGGAGGAAAAAGCCAAAAAGACGCGGTTGGGTGCTGCTCCTGTGAAGACTCGTGTGTGCCCTTGTGACCTTGTGTTGCCCTGTTATAAGCTGTTTTGGGGCTGTGTGACTTGCTGGTTTCCCCTATGTTTTGTGCCTATATAAATTTGTAGGGGTAAATAACTTGTGTAAATAAAGGAAGGGACTGTCATTTTGTGTTTACTATGTGCCCTCCCTCGCCACTTGGCGTTTCCTCTCCTGGTGTTCTGGACCTGTGGTGTTCGGTGCCTCTTGGAGCTGTTCAGTGTTCACGACCCTGTATATAACACGCCGCTGCCTAGCCTGCCTTGTGTTGTGGCAGAGAGACGAGGCGGTCGGCGTAACAAATGGTGTCAAGTCAAAGATGGCGGCAGCCATATAGAGGAGTCTAGACTGAGGAAGGCAACGATGGGCCTAGGGCCAGCTCTCAGCCCCGCCGTGACCCCCGGGGCCCGGGAAGGCTAAAGTGGGGGAAAATAGCTTTGAGGAAAGGTGAGCCCGAAGAACTTTCCAAGGCTTGTGTTGGGGCTGCGGAGAGGTAGGGCACAGACGAAAGTCGGTGTCGGAGGAAGCGGAGAACACGTCCACTCAACCGGACGGATTCTGATGCCTTCCAGCAGTGCTGCAAGGACTGTGGCAAGTAGGGTTTCACCATCTGAGTGCATGTCCTAAGGCTAAGGAAGTGGTACAGGCGGAAAACTCGGACAGGCTGGAGAAGGGGGCCAAAAACCCAGCCGTCCTGGGTTTCCCCGGCCCCGACTTGGGTAAGCTGCCGTCGAACCAGCACGATGCAGGTGGAGGGCCTCAGAAAGATGGGAAGCCATGCCGCCGGCCCGTGGACACTGGGGCTGAGAAGACCCTAGTGCGGCCGGATATGTTGGCCACTATGCGAACTTCAGATGCACCACAGAGACTGTGTGGTGTCACGGGGCATTGTGTGCAGCTCAAGGGGCCAGTGGAGCTCGTATTGGCGGGGCAGCACGGCAGCGGCTGCCGGTTGTATGTGGCCGATCTGGACGAGCACTCTTGCTGGGCCTTGACTACCTGACGCAGAGAAAGGCGTGTGTCGACCTTGGACGGAAGCTGGTTGAGGGTTTTCACGGTGAAGATTTTGCCTTGCTTCCCGAGGGTTGGCTGTGCAGAGGTAGTTACGGCTGAGCGACTGCACCCTTTCCCCAGGACAGAGTCTAGAATACCGGGGTCGACTGTCAAGAATGATGCGTGAAGTAGAGGGCCTATGGAGCCCATTCAAAACCTGCAGCTGGCTGATGGCGTAGCGGTTGGCGAGCCTTGTTGGACCAGGGAAGGGTTGTTACAGTGTTGGTAGCCAACTTCTCCAATAAGGCCCAGAAGGTGCCAGCTGGTGCAAAGCTGGGCACTTGTGAGGAAGTGGAGCAATCCAGAAAAAGTCGTCGGGAGCGAGGAGTTGGTTGGTGTGGGGCGTTGCCTGACTTCCTTGAGGACTTGCGCACCGGCTGTGGCGTTACCATGGGCCAGGAAAACTACTCCTGGGCCATGGTGAAAAAGAAGATGAAGTTAGCCCCAGTAGCGCGATGAGGGCGGGCAGACGCTGACCGAGATGAGGACGAGCATTTGGACGGTGAGGGCGATGCAACAGACATCAATAGTGGCCATGAGCCAGGTCTTGGGGCAGGAGATACCCCTCTGGGGGCCACTGACAATCTACCCCCGCCCACATCTCCTCCAGAGAGACCCCAGCGAGAGCGAAGAAAGCCGCGCTGGGGTGAAAGATTTTTGTGTTTCTGAGAACTGATTTTATTTAAATTTTCTGTAGTTTGTTTCAGGTTTAGAATATGACAGAGCAGACGGGTCGTTTTGCTTGATAGGGGGGGATAGTGCTACGCCAGTGGGTCTTGTCTCTGTGCGAAACATGTGTAACCTGAAGGGACCTGGGCAAACATGACGCAGCGGGCTGTGAGCGGAGGAGCGGAGGGAACAAGCCAAGAGACCGGTTGGGTTTCTGCTCCTGTGAAGACCCCGTGTGTGCCTTGTGACCTTGTGTTGCCCTGTTATAAGCTGTATTGGCGTGTGACATGCTGGTTTTCCCCCCTGTATTGTGCCTATAGAAAAATGTACGGGTAAATAACTTGTGTAAATAAAAGGGAAAGACTGTCATTTTTTGTTTACTTTGTGCCCTGCCTCGCCCCTTGGCGTTTCCTCTCTGGTGTTCTGGACGCTGTGGTGTTCGGGCCTCTTGGAGCTGTTCAGTGTTCACGACCCTGTTATATAACACGCCGTCTGCCTAGCCTGCCTTGTGTTGGTGGGAGAGAGACGAGGCGGTCGCGTAAAATTATTATCAACATTATTGATATTATCTATTATTTTAGTTATTACTAAAAGAAATATATTATAATGAAAATAATGATAATAATAATCATAATAGTAAATAAAAATATTGTTATTGTTATCATTATTATTATTATTATCATTATTATCAGTAGTAGTAGGAGTTTAATTGTTCAGAAATTTATTTTATCTGTAATAATTGCAATAAAACGATAAAAAATAAAGTGATGATAATAATAATATTAATACATTGTTATAATTATCATTAATATTGTTATTATTTTTATAATTGTTGTTTTTTTGAGTATAATTTCCAAAAAAAAAAATTATATAGCGGCAATAATTACAATAAAAATGATGATTATGATAATAATAGTTAAAAAAATTGCCAATAATATAATAATAATAACGATAATGTAGAGAATGATGATGATGATAATAATAATGGTAATAATGATCACAATAATAGTGTCTATCTATAATTAAGAAAAGGCAAAAAAAAAAAAATAATAATAGTTACAACAACACCAACAACAATAATAATAATTATAATAATAATAATGATAAAATAAATAAATAATAATAATAATGATAATAATAATATTATTATTCTTATTATTATCATTATTTCAGTAGTAGTAGGAGTATAATTGTACAGGAAAATTATTATATCTGTAATAATTGCAATAAGAAAGATAAAAAATAAAGTGATGATTTAAAAATAATGATTGTAATATTAATATTATTGTTTTATAATTATCATTAATTCTTATTATAATTGTTGTTATTTTGAGTATAATTTTCCCAAAAAAAAAAAATAATTAGCGGCAATAATTACAATAAGAATGATGATTATGATAATAATAGTTAAATAATTCAATATGATAATAATAAGACGTAATGTAAGATATGATAATAAAAATAA
>NW_023658659.1:75551-82299 GCF_015228065.2 Penaeus monodon | reverse complement strand
GTGGTTTGGGGGGGTTTGTGGTGTGTGTGATGTGTTGTGTGTGTAAGATAAAAGTATAAAAATACATAAAAATATTAGATATGTGCAAATTTTGTCTAATATCTATTGTGTGGAATATGTCATTTATGTATACACACACACAACACAACACACCACAAAAACACACACACACCACCCACACACATATATATATATATATATAATATATATATATATAATTATATATTATATATATATATATATTTTTATATATATAATATTTTTAAAAATATAATATAATTTTATATATTATATATTTTTATAATATATATTAAAATTAATTATATTATATATATATATATATATATAATATATATTATATATGGCGGTCAGTTTAAAACAGTGTCGACTGGCATTGAATGTGAGGAAAAGCTGTTGCCCAGCACAAGCCCCCTTTCCACGAAGCTGGTTCACCCAAAAGGAAAACGGCAAAGCCCATAGGGTTTTGGCCCCGGGGCGTCGCGGGTTGCCACAACGGGGGTCCCAAGCGAAAACAACTGCTTTCGGGATTTTGGGCTCTGGTTTTTTCCTCAGGGTTGACTCCCGAAGCCTTTTCATCATAATACCCAAGGCAGTGATTTTTTTTATATAGTGTGGACTCCATTCTTGCCCAAAATATTATATATATATATATATATAATATATATTATATATATATATAATAATATATATATATATTTATATATTCTAATCTACTATCATCATCTATCTTCTATCATTTTATATTATTATATTATTATATATATATTTTATTAATATATATAATATAGATAATAGAAGATAAAAGATAATAATAAGATATATATCTAATATATATATATTAAAATTATTATTATATATATATTATATATATATATAATATAATATATATTTTGGTAAAAGGATATAGATCCACACTAATAAAAAAATCACTGCCTTGTGGTTCAAATTATGAAAAAGGCTTGGGGAGTAACCCTGAGGAAAAACCGAGCCAAAGTCCCAAAAGCAGTTCGTTGCGCGGGGCCCTCGTTGTGGAAACTCCGTGACGCCGCGGGGGCCCAAAACCCGTATGGGTCTTTGCCTTTCCTTTGGGATGAACCAGCTTCGTGGAAAGAGGGGCTTGCGCATGGGAAACACTTGCTCCTCACATTCTAATCCAGTCGACACTGTTAAAGTGACCCCCGATTTTATATATATATATATTTATATATATATATATATATATATATTATATTATATTTTATATATAAAATATTATATATATATATATATATATATTATTTTATATTATATATATTTTAAAAAATATATATAATATATATATTATATAATTATATATTTTAAAATATATATATATTTTAAAATTATTGTGTGTGTGTGTTGGGGTGTGGGGTGTGGTGTGGGGGTTTGTGTGTGGTGTGTATACAAAATGCCAATTCACACACAAAAGATATCTAGAAAAACTTTGCAATATATCTATATTGTTATATTATTTCATATCTATCTATCTATACACACACAACACACTCCCCACACCACACCTCCACACACCAACACCCACACACACACACACACACACACACCACACACACACACACAACACACAACACACATACACAAACACATCCCCCACACACACACACCACACACACACACACACCACGCATACCAAACCACACACACACACACACACCACACACACACATATAAATATATACACATATATATATATAAGAGTTTCGTTTTTCTTTATTTTTTTGGTTCATTTTGCCCCCTCTCTCCTTATCCCCCTCTCTATCTACCTTCTTCCTATATCCACCCTTCTCTATCTGTCCCTCCCCCTTTCTCTACCTGTCTGTCCATTTCATTCTATCTGTCTATTTATTAGCTCCACCCTTATCTATCTGTTTACCATTTTGTCTGTCTATCCGCTGTATTATTTTTTTTCCCCATCCCAAACAGCTATTAAATAAACCAATTAGATTTAATTTTTCAGTACAATATAAATTTCCAAAAGATTCCCTAGAATACGTCCCTTTTTTCCTTACCGAAGGGGTTTTTTTACGTGCAAAATTTCCATCAAAATTGTAACTTATGAAACCAGAGGGAACGCTGTTCATAACGACCTGTCATTGAACTCAGATTTACTGTTGATAACCCCTCCTTTGAGAATGTCGAAGGGGTTATACGGGATACGTGTTTTTCTTTTCTCGGCTGTAAAATTTAAAGGGTTATTTTCATCCTCTTTTTTTATGAGTGTGACATTCCAGATGGTGTTAGTGCTGTGCTGACAGTTTGAAATAATTCTATGCGGAAAATTATAAGTGTGTTATATTATATTTATAAAATATAATTATAATATATTTATTATGAAATATATAATATTATTATTATATATTATTATATATAATTATATAAATGCTGTGTTTGTGTGTGTGTGTTGTGTTGTGTGTGTGGTGTATGTGTGTGTATGTGTGTGTGTTGTGTGTGTGTGTATGTATTGTCACACACCCCCAAAACACCACACACCCCCACCACACACACACACACCACACACCCCCACGCAACACAACACACACACCACCCACACACACAAACACACCAAAACCACACACACACCCAACACACAACACACACACACAAAAAACACACCAACACACATTATTATATAATTATATTATATTATATATATATACATGTATAAATATAAAATTATCTTCTTCTTTTAACGTGGTTCATGTCTGACCCCCTGGTCACACATGAATTAAATTGTAGTTTTCAGTTGTGAGCTCTTGGATGAGTACTGGTGGGGTCCCCTTTTCCTTTCCACGGAGAGTGCCGGTGGTCCCTTTTTTTTAGGTAACATTCTTCTATTTACCGGCGGGGACCAGCCTTGACTTGGGTGGGTTTGGGCCCCCCTGGTAGGTACAAACAAGGGGAAGTTCCTTGCCCAGGGGAAAAACGCGGCGCTATGACTCGAACCCTCCAAAATTTAGATTGCCGTCGTAAGTCTTTAGTCCGACGCTTACCTTCGGCCCCCGCGGCCTTGAAAGATCAGGGGTTCCAGATTTTTTCTTGAATTTTTGAGCGGTGGTTTTCCCTTTCCTTCCGCCCGGTGTTTTTTTCGAGTCACCATCTCAATTACCCGGGACTATTGAGCTGGCTTTGGGCCCCCCGGGCAGGGAGGCATCGGGTGATTCCTTCCCAAGGAAAACAACGCGCGGTCGGTACTCGAACCCTCACTCAATTGCCGTCGTGACAGCTTTATCCACGCTCAACCCTTCGGCCCCCGGGCCCCATTAAAAATTATATTATATATATATATATATATATTATTATAAAATTATATTATATATATATAATATATATATATATATAATAATATATTATATATATATATGCCACTTATATTGTATGTGTTGTTGGTTGGGTTGATATAGTGTGTGTATACATGTATGTGAATATAAAATATAATATATATAATAATTAATATTATATATATATTAAAATATATGTGTTGTGTGTGTTGTGTGGTGTGTGTGGGTGTGTGTGTGTGTGTGTTGTATATTATTGATGAGATATAGATATAGATATAGAAAGATATTTTTAAAAATATGTATTATGTATTATGTATGTATGAGATGTATATTGCATGTAGTAATATATTAAAGTTGTATTACACACACTAATGCAATATTATAATATTATAAATATATATATTTAAAAAATATATATATTTATTATATAAAATTATATATATGCTCCCTATTCAAAAACACCACGATATTATATATATATATTATATATATTATAATAATATATATATATATATATGGTAAAACACTCTTCCGTGTTGATAGTACGGTAGAAAAACCCACAGTGCAAAAACTGCATTATTTAAAATGAGATTACAGTTTCGAAATCCACATGGACTCCATCTTCAGATCTGAAGAGGAAAAGGGGGAGGAAAAAGTAAAAAGGAGAGAGAGGAGGGGGAGGCAACGCGATAAACCCGGGGGAGGTGAGCGAGACGAACGAAACGAAAGGGGAATCCACAGGTCGAAATCGGGCGTGAGAGGGGGAGACTTCGGGAGGAGAAAAGCCGCGTTCAGGGTTTAATTTAGGCAGCAGCTTTAAATTAAAGGGGCATTCCACCCCTGCGGGGGTTTAAAATCTGATGGCCTGTGTCCCATGATGGGAAAAAAGGGGGGATGTTGTCCCCCCGGATACAACGTACTTTTTTGAGCACACGCCTAGTGAGACTGGAACAGCTAGGTGCCCCCCCTTTAGGAAGACGGAGGGCGGTGTGGACCCAAATTTCGACGGAGATGTTTCCCCCCGGGGAAAGCTCAGCCTGCAGTTTTGGGGGGTGAAAAGGGCGACGAGAGGGGTAGATTTCTCTGTAGGGGGGTGGGTGAGGGCGGCAGGTAGGAGTCTTTTAGGGGGGGAATGTGGTTTGAAGGTAGCCCCGCCTGGGAAAGCGGGGTCGAGAATATACGGGGTAGCCCAGTTTGGAGACGAACGACGCAGGAAGTCGATCTCTCCATCCAGGTACTGGGGTCACAGATGCGGAGGGCGCGGAAGAAAAGCGAGGTGGCAACACCTCTCCTTATATGAAGAGAATGGTACGAGAAAAAGTTTATGTACATACCACTATGCATAGGCTTCCTGTATAAGGAAATGTGGTTAGCAAAGCGATGAACAGGGGTGTCCAAGAAAGGGAACTTGTTGTCAACCTCCCAATCCACCTTGAAACGGATGGAGAGAGAAAGAGAATTCAGCCACGTCTTGAAATCCGAGAACAGGGTAGGGTCATATATATGAGTATACATATATATATATACATATAAACACACACACACACATACACATACATATATATACATACACGTTATATATATATATATATATATATAGAGTATATATATATATATAGATATATTAATATAGATAATATATATTATATATATATAGATATACTTTATATATATATAATATATAATATATATATATATATATTATATATATATATATTTTATATATATATATAATATATATATATATATGAGGCCGTTAGTGGCCGAGCGGTTGAGCATCGGTCTCAAGAATGTCACGGCGGCAATCTGAGTTCGAGGGTTCGAGTCAAATATATAATAATATATATATATATATATATATATATATATATATATATATATATATATATAGATATATATATATATATATATATATTATATAATTATATATATACATTATATATATATATACTTTATATATAATATATATATATAATATATATATATATATATATTTATATATATATATATATATGAGGCCGTAGTGGCCGAGCGGTTAGAGCATCGGTCTCAAGAATGTCACGGCGGCAATCTGAGTTCGAGGGTTCGAGTCACCGGCCGGCGCGTTGTTCCCTTGGGCAAGGAACTTCACCTCGATTGCCCTCCTAGAAAAACGACATATCGCCTTGAGAAGTCGAGCGCAAGTGTCGTAGGGGAAGTCACCGCCGTGGCATAAAAACCGCGGTTGATTAGGAAGGGCATCCAATCAGGCAAGGGTGGCACTGCCATATATAACCTCTCAGTAGTGAATTGAGAGAGGCCTATGTCCTGCAGTGGAATGAATGGCTGTAAAAAAAAAAAAAAAAAAAAAAAAAAAAAAAAAATATATATATATTATATATTATATATAATATATATAAACGTTATATATTGTACTATATATATATATATATATATATATATATATATATATATACACATATATATGTATATATATATAAGTGTGTGTGTGTGTGTGTGCGTGTGCGTGTGTGTGTGTGTGTGTATGTGTGTGTGTGTGTGTGTGTGTGTGTGTATGTGTGTGTGTGTGTGTGTGTGTGTGTGTGTGAGTGTGTGAGTGTGTGTGTGTATGTGTGTGTGTGTGTGTGTGTGTGTGTGTGTGTGTGTGTGTGTGTGTGTGTGTGTGTGTGTGTGTGTGTGTGTAGATAGATAGATAGATAGATAGATAGATAGATACCCACAGAAACGATCCTGGCCCCAACGACCTCCCTGCACCACCCAAATAGGCATAGTTCAGACCATTGCAAATCTTCATCGTAAAGTCGACAGACGCATCTCCCTCCTTACACTCACTCGGCCCTTGGCACTTCCCTTCCCTTCGGCGTTCGAGTCGTCGGGGAGTTTACTACCTCCTCGCACGCCAGGAATCATGGTTTATGGGGGAACTAAACCAATTAGGTTGGCTTATGCTGATGGTGATTTGCACTTTTGAAAGGCTGGAGATGGAGTGATAAGCTTAAATCGGTGCTGAAGGTAATGTCAGAAGTGCTACTAATAGCTTGTGTTTTTTTGGTGTATGTGTGTGCTTGTCCTGTCAGTTTTTTTGTGTATGTGTGCTTGTTGTCTTGTCCGTTTGTATGTGTTTTGGTGCGTTTTTTTGTGAGTCTGGTTGTTTGTGTTGCTCATTGTGTTTTTTTGTTTGCCTGTATGTGTGTGTTTGTTCGTTTATTTGTTTGCTTGTGTGTGTGTGTGAGTGAGTGAGTGAGTGTGTGTTGTGTGTGTGTGTGTGTGTGTGTGTGTGTGTTGTGTGTGTGTGGGTGTGTGTGTGTGTTGTGTATGGGGGTGTGTGTGTGTGTGTGTGTGTGGTGTGTGTGTGTGTGGGTGGTGTGTGTGTAGGGGGTGTGTGTGTGTGGTGTGTGTGTGTGTGTGTGCTG
>NW_023658659.1:57500-60000 GCF_015228065.2 Penaeus monodon | reverse complement strand
ACACACACTACACCAACACACACACACACCAACACACACACACACACACACACACACACACACACACACACACACATACATACACACACACACACACACACACCACACACAGACCCACACACACACACACGCACACGCAACACCACACACACACACTTATATATATATACATGATAGATGGGTATATATATACTATATATTACTATATATATATAGATAGATATATGTAGATCCAGATAGATATACGTGTTCTATATAATATATCTATATATATATATATTATATATATATATCTTTTTTTTTTTTTTTTTTTTTGTTTTTTTTTTCAGCCATTCATTCCACGCCAGGACATAGGCCTCTCTCAATTCACTACTGAGAGGTATAATGGCAGTGCCAACCTTGCCTGATTGGATGCCTTTCCTATCAACCGCGGTTTTTATAGCACGGCGGTGACTTCCCCATACGACACTTGCGCTCGACTGTCTCAAGGGATATGTCGTTTTCTAGGAGGGCAATCGAGTGAAGTTCCTTGCCAAGGGAACAACGCGCCGGCCGGTGACTCGCAAACCCTCGAAACTCAGATTGCCGCCGTGACTATTATTGAAGACCGATGCTATAACCGCTCGGCCCATACGGCTCATAATATATATATATTATCTAATAAATAATGTCTAGATATATAGTATATATGATATATCTATAATATAAGATAGAAAGGAATATTAGTAGATTGTATATATAGACATATCTATAAGATAGATAGATATATACATATATATATAAGAATATATATATAGAATATAGAATATATATAATATATGTAATAATAGATATCTATATAGATTATCGAATATATAGATATATAAATAGATTATATATATATATCTATAATATATATAACGTGTATGTAATAGATATATATTATAGATATTAGAGTAGATAATATATATAGATATATATATATATGATACGTTAGATACGTTGTACATTTTTAGGAGATAAATATATATATAGAGATATTTATTATATATATAGATAGTGACTCGAACCCTCGAACTCAGATTGCGCCGTGACATTCTTGAGACCGAGCTCTAACCGCTCGGCACTACGGCCTCAGATCTCTATATATATTTATATATTATAGTATATATAAATATATATATATAGGATATATATATATATAGATATATAATATATATATTATACATATATATTATATATATATATATAATATAGATAATATGATATAGATATATATATATATATATATATAGAGATATAATACGTTATTTATATATATATATTATTATATATATATATATAATATATATATATATATATTATATATATTATATTATGTATGTATGGTGTATGTGTGTGTGTGTGGTTTATTATGTATATATATATATTCGTATACTCATATATATGACCCTACCCTGGTTCTCGGATTTCAAGACGTGGCTGAATTCTCTTTCTCTCTCCATCCGGTTCAAGGTGGATTGGAGTGTTGACAACAAGTTCCCTTCTTGGACACCCGTTCATCGCTTTGCAAACCACAGTTCCTCTATCACCGAAGCTATGCATTAGTGGTATGTACATAAACTTTTTCTCGTACCATTCTCTTCATATAAGGAGAGGTGTTGCCACCTCGCTTTTCTTCCGCGCCCTCCGCATCTGTGACCCCAGTACCTGGATGGAGAGATCGACTTCCTGCGTCGTTCGTCTCCAAACTGGGCTACCCTCGTCATATTCTCGACGCCGCGTTATCCAGGGCGCGGCGTACCTTCTACCACGATTCTCCCCCTAAAGAGACTCCTCACCTGCCCGTCCTCAGCCTACCCTACATTGAGAAGATCTACTCTCTCCGTCGCCCTCTTAGCCCTCTCAACTGCAGGCTGAGCTTTCGCCAGGTGAACACTCTCCGTCGCAACTTGGTCCACACCAGCCCTCCGTCTTCCTCGAAGGTGGGCACCTATGCTGTTCCAGTCTCACTAGGCGTGTGTCTCAACACAAGTACGTTGTATCCAGGGGACAACATCGCCCTCTTTTGCCATCAGTGGGACACAGGCCATCAGATGTTAACGCCCGCAGACTGGTGGAATGCTCCTTAATTAAGCTGCTGCCTAAATTAACCTGAACTGCGGCTTTTCTCCTGCCGATAGTCTCCACGCCTCTCACGCCCGATCCTTCGACCTGTGCTGACTTCCCTTCGTTTCCGTTCGTCTACGCTCACCTGCCCTGTGTTATCGCGTTGCCTCTCCCCTCTCTCTCTCTCACTCTTCTATCTCTTCCTCTCCCTTTCCTCTTCAGATCTGAAGATGGAGTCCATGTGGATTTCGAAACTGTAATCTCATTTTAAATAATGCAGTTTTTGCACTGTGGGTTTTTCTACCGTACTATCAACACGGAAGAGTGTTTTACCATATATATATATATATATATATATATGATATATAATATATAATATATTATATATATATTATATATCTCTATACATTAA
>NW_023658659.1:45000-47500 GCF_015228065.2 Penaeus monodon | reverse complement strand
TATATATATTAAATAATATATATATACGATAGATAATATATTATGCGTCAAAGATATGAGCGGTCAACACTATATAAAACAAATCACTGCCTGGTGGTATCTATATGATAAAAGGCTTCGGGAGTCAACCGAGGGAAAAATCCAGAGCCCAAGTCCCGAAAAGCAGTCGGTTGTCGCTGGGACCTCCCCCGTTGTGGCAACTCCCGTCGACGCCGCTGCGGGCCAACCGTATCACGGTCTTGCCGTTCATTGGATGAACCCAGCTTCGTGGAAAGAGGGAGCTTGCGCATGGGCACACAGTGGCTCCTCACATTCTAATGCCAGGCGACACTGATGAAGCTGACCGCCGATAAATATATTATATATATTAGATATAATAAATATACATATATTATATATATATTATATATATATAAATATAATATATATTATAATATCATAATATAATTTATCATATATATATATATATATAAAATATATATATATATCTATATATATATATATGTGTGTGTGTAGTGTGTGTGGTGGTGTGTGTGTGTGGGTGTGTCGTGTTGGCTGTGTGTATACATAAATGCACATATTCACACACAAATAGATATCTAGACAAACATTTGCACATTAATGCAACATAAGAGTCTATTATATGTATATAGGTATGTGCTATATCTAATTCTATCTATACACACCACACACCTAACACACACAACACACACTCACACACACACACACACACACACACACACACACACACAACACACCACCCCACACCACACATACACAACACATACACACACAACACACACCAACACACCACACACACACGCATACACCAAAACACAAACACACACCACACACACACACACACACACCACATAATATATAGAACAAATATGTATATATATATAGATTAAGGTCGTTTTTTTTCTCTTTATTCTTTTTTTTGGTTGCATCTTGCTCCCTCTCTCTCTCTATCCCTCTTCTCTACTCTAACATGTCTATCTAATCCCACCTTCTCTATCTGTCCCCCCCCTTCTCTACCTGTCTGTCATTCATTCTATCTGTCTATTTATTAGCTCCACCCTTATCTATCTGTTTACCATTGTCTGTCTATCCGTCTGTATTACATTTTTTCCATACCAACAGCATATGTAATAAACCCAATTAGATTTATATTATTCAGGTACAATAATATAACATTTCCAAAGATTCCTATGAATAGCGTACCTTTTCCTTACCGAGAGGTTTTACGTGCTAAAGTGCCATCAAAATTGTAACTTATGAAACCACGAGGGAATCGCTGTTCATAACGACCTGTCATTGAACTCAGATTTACTGTTGATAAGCCCCTCCTTTGAGAATGTCGAAGGGGTTTATACTGGACTACGTGTATTTCGTTCTCGTGCTGTACAGAAGTTAAGGTTATTTTCATCCTCTTTTATTATGAGTGTGACATTCCAGATGGTGTTAGTGTCTGTGCTGAAAGTAATGAAAGAATTGCTATGCGGGAAAATTATAATGTGTGCAGATATATATATATATATATATATATATATATATATATATCGATATGTATGTATATATATAATATATATCTATATATTATATATAGATATATATATATATATATATATGCGTGTGTGTGGTGTGTGGGTGGCGGTGTGGTGTGGTGTGTATGTGTGTGTATGTGTGTGTGTTGTGTGTGTGTGTGTGTATGTAAATGTATGTGTGACACACACGCACCAACCACACCCACAAACACAACACACACACCACACATCCACAACCACAACACCACACACACACACGCACCACACACACACACACCACACACGGCACAAACACACACACACACGCACACCCACCACCCACCACACACACACACACACCACACACACACACAACACACACACAACTACACAAATATATATATAATATATATAATAGACTAATAATATATAACATAGTATATATATATATTATATATATCTTCTTCGTTTTTAACGGTAGGTTCATGTCTGAGCCGCCGTGGTCACAGCAGCTACTTAAATGCTAGTTTTCATGTTGTGATGCTCTTGGAGTGAGTACGTGGTAGGGTCCCCAGTTCCTTTCCACGGAGAGTGCCCGGTTCGGTACCTTTTTTTAGTTTTTTAGGTAATCATTCTCCTCTATTTATGCGGGCTTGGGACCAGCACTTGACTTGGGTGGCTTGGCCACCCCCAGGGCTAGGTAGGCAATCAAGGTGAAGTTCCTTGCCCAAGGGACAACGCCGGCGTGAGTGACTCGAACCTCAATCAGATTGCCGTTTGTCGTGACAGTCTTGAGTCCGACGCTTCTAACCTTCGTGCCACGCGGCCTTGACGATCATGGGGCTTCATGATTTTTTCTTAGCAATTTAGAGCCCCCGGTGGTTTGCCATTGCCTTCCGCCCGGTGTTTTTATCGAGTCACCATCTCTAATTACCCGGGCCACTGACTGAGCTGGCTTGGGCACCAGTGGCTAG
>NW_023658659.1:32500-35000 GCF_015228065.2 Penaeus monodon | reverse complement strand
CTGATGATGGTTTTCCAGTCTGATAGATACGAATGATAGTAATGATAACAAAAAAGACAACAACTTCAAAACAGCAACAGCAATAATAGTTGTAATAGTATTAGTAGTAGTAGTAGTAGGAGTAGTAGTAATAGTATTACTATTATTATTATTATTATTAGTAATGATAATAATAATAATATTAATAATACTAATAATAATAATTATTATAGTAATAATAACAAAATGATGAAATGAAGATGATGATGATGATGATTATGATGATGGTGATACTGACTTCCGTTTGTTCGTCTTATATGTTTGGTGTTTCTCTAGACGCCTGGGGGTGAAGAATACGAGTTCTTCATGATCCTCTGACCCACACGCCAGGTACTGCCCTTGAGTGCTGCTGCCAGACGTATGACTACAGAGACAAAAAAATATATTGTACTCTACATATCGTACAAAGAATCGCATTCTTTTACATAGGTGATATGTTACACAACAAAATAAACTAAACATAATCGTCTTAATTATCACAACTCACTTCACTATCACAATCCACACAAACATTTAAACCAATGAATGAATAGATATGATACAACTAGTAATGATTAGCATATGCATACACGAATAAAAATATATGGGGTAAAACACTAAATTGTACTAAATAAAGAATAAGAAAAAGATGATGATGATGATGATGAAAACGGAACAGAATAGGTAGTTACTTTCCTTTTAAGTGTATGCTGTTCCGGCATAACGCTGGCGTGTACTAATACAAATCTTAGGAAGGAATGATGACAATATCATAATCAAGATTGGAATCGCTACTGTTTTCATTCGATTATATTAATAATTGCAATACTGACAATGAGAAGGCTGTCCACACAAATACGAGTGACAATCAGTTGTAATTTTTGCATCCTATAAAATACCAAGAAGTGCATTTATTTCAGAATATAGAGTTCGTCTCTTTGGAGATATCCAGACTGATATTTAGTTGATTCAGTGACTGCAATATCTATGGCAATGTTATTATATGCATACTCGGATGTCCTTGTCTACAGGAAATATAGTGAATATTACAGCAGGATTACTCCTTGTCCTGTACCGGTAAAAAACAAAGGCTTTAGGCTGACCTTTGAAAATTCTGGCAAATGTAGTTCATTATTGCTATAGTCATATAAATTTCCTGTTGCATAGGTAAAATTAAGTCAATAATACCTACTTTTGAATAGTTATGGCGAGTTTTTGTCGTCAAAAGCTTCTGGGGCAACGATTTGCTCAGCATTTTGTAATTGAGACTGAAGTGCTCCTCAGAGAAGGCATTATTGTTGATGAAATTTGACATTATTCCACAAAAAACAAGCTCTGCTATAATTTTGTTGAGAGACAGGTCTACATTTTTTCCATTTATTTCCCGACATCATATATGAAAAACTGAGGAAGACGGATGAATTTATCATATAGGATAAAACATCAGAGATTTTAGATGACAGCTTCTTCATTCTGCGATCCGAAATATCGTGATCAACAGCAGTTTCAATTGCTGTTCACCGACGCTATTAGCAATGACGTGATATCTCGATAAACGTGAATTTTTCATAGTGGCTCTCAGGTATTATGGACATGAAGGTTTTAGCAACATAAGTGAAATATCTTAAGAGTAATGGTAGTAGTAATGGTTATAACAGATAGTAACACTGATGATAACAACAAGAATAAAATAATGATGATGACGATGATAATAATAAGGATGATATGATAACAACAACAAAAGTAATCATCATCATCATCCTCACCATCATCATCATCATCATTGTTTCACGAGTCACCAGAAAAAAACACTTGGCCTGTCGTAATGATTTATTTCGACCCGAAATGACGTTTGAAATAACATATGCACATCCAAAATTTACAAACTTTGATCAAGCAAAAAGACAATATACATATACCCATGTCAAATCACTTAAAACTGAAATAACTTTTGAAATAACACATGTACATTTGAAATCATACAAACTTTAAGCCAAAACAGACAAACCAAACTATTCATACATCCATGCCAATTCATTTAAACCAATTTTATATTAATTTCGAGAAATTAAATCTCGTTCCTCATTAAATGATGATACAACATCATCTAATAGCAAATTATATAGTAATCGATATCAATCATATGATTCTCTATGAAATAAAATGTGCCAAAAAATTAACTCAAATTACGAAGTAAAATTAAGCTTACGACACTGCCTCATCTGGTGCTCGTGAAGTATTGTCTTTCTTCCTCCAATTCAAAATAGAAATATCCATCAGTAATATGCACCCTCCTACTCCAGATACTTCTGGATATTACCAGCATCTCAGAAAGACAAGAAAATGAGGCTAACACATACAATATGCAATTCTAAAACATACAATTTGAGACAGTGTTTGCATATAAAACTTTCCATGCGCGTCTGAAAAAAATTCCCATAATGCTCAGGAAAACAACAAAACATCGACATGCGTAATAACA
>NW_023658659.1:0-25000 GCF_015228065.2 Penaeus monodon | reverse complement strand
ATCCCAGTGTACTTTCTTTGCCACGCTATCATGACGTCTTTTGTACTCTTTCTGGGCTAATTTCTCGCACTCTGAAACAATATGTTGTATGCTTTCACCTCGTTTACCACACATTCTACACAGTGGACTGTTGTTGCTCTTATCTATATAATGCTTCACGTAGTTGGTCCTTATTGCTTGCTCTTGTGCAGCACATAGGAGTGCTTCCGTTTCAACCTTCAAATCACTCCTTGACAGCCATTCCCAAGATTTAACCCTGTCTACCTTATCTGGCATCTCTCTAACGAATTGCCCATGCATTGCCTTTCCTGTCCATTTTTTGTTTGAGCTCTTCTGCCTTTTTCCTTTTGAATTCTTCTTTCTCCATTGTTTCCTCTGTCTGCATGGTTCCTGATGCACACACACCTATTATCAACAACTCTTCTGAGTTTGCCACATAAAAACCTAAGCTGTTTTCTTCTCCTTTTACACATTGTTCCACACTGATAAGGCCACGACCTCCTTCCTTCCTTTTCATATATAGTCTGTCTACATCACTCTTTGGGTGCATGGCACCATGCATTGTCAGTTTTTTTCTTGTCTTTCTGTCGATACTTTTCAGTTCACTCTCTCTCCAGCTTATTATTCCTGCTCCATATCTGAATATTGCTACTGCCCAGGTATTAATTGCAGTTACCTTGTTTCTTCTCCATTCAACTTGGACTTTAGAATTAACCTCAGCCGTCGCTTATACTCCTTCATTGTTTTCTCTTTCATTTCATTCTCCTTCACCTTATCTAATTCCACAATACTCAGATAAGAATATCCTTCTTGTTCAACTTCTTTTATTATCTCATCATTCGGTAATTCTATGCCCTCACATCTTACAATCTTCCCTCTTTTTAGGACTAGAACCCCACATTTCTTGATTCCAAATTCCATGCCTATATCAGTACTAAAAATGTGAGTAGTCTGTATTGGGGAGTCTATCTGTTCTTCACTCTTGGAATATAGTTTTAAATCATCCATAAAGAGTAGGTGATTAAGTTTATACTCCTTTTTCCCCCACTCATAGCATATATTTACCTTTCTGAGTAATGACGATAATGGTATCATGCTCAAGACAAATACAATGGTGACAAACTATCCCCTTGGAATATCCCTCTTTTAACATCCACCTCGCCGAGTTCCTCTCCATTGGAAGTTAAGGACAACTTCCACTGCACCATGCTTCTTTGCAAAAACTCTCTCACGTTACCAGCTATTCCAAATATTTCCATGCACTCACTAATCAACTATGGGGAACGAAGTCATAAGCTTTCTTATAGTCTATCCACGCTATAGCCAGATTAGTGTGCCCTTTCCTGCAATCCTTCAGGATTGTTTTGTCAATCAATAACTGATCTTTTGTACCCCGACTCTTTCGCCTGCAACCTTTTTGTTCATCAGGTAGTAGTTGTTCTCTGTCTAGGTAATCGTACATTTGATCAGCTATGATTCCTGTCATCAGTTTCCACATCAGTGGAAGGCATGTTATCGGCCTATAGTTCTCAACCGTATTCCCTTTCCTGGGATCCTTCTGGCACAACACTGTCCGTCCATGTGTTGTGCCAGGAAGGGAAGGGTATCCGTTCCCATCAAAATCTTATTTAGTTGATCAGGAATTCTGTCGTGCATGTTGGTCAGGTTTTTGATCCAATATCCCTGGACACCATCTTTGTCTGGAGACTTCCAGTTTGGCATTTTCTTAGCTTGTTTTCTGACATTTTCAATACTTATAGTGACCCCTTCCTGTGAGTGTCTCCCTTTAAATTCATCCTTTAACTCAGACAGCCATTCTGCACCTTTGTTATGTTCCTTCTTCACTGTCCAAATATCACCCCAAAACCTTCTACTCTCCTCAGCATCTGGTACCTCGTTTGTTCTAGCTTTATCCCCATTCATTCCTTGTAAAAAAATTCTGGTCAACACTAAATGTTAGATTTTGTCTGAACTGGTTAATCCTTTGATCGTATCTCTTAATTTTTGCACTTTTGGCAATCATTCTTTGTTTCAATTCTTCAACCACAGTTTTAATACCTTTCTTATTCACCCGATATTTCTCTTTCAGTCTCTGCAATTTTTCATTTTTCTTGTGGCTGAGTTCACCTCTTAAGTCTCTCTCTAGTATGTTTACATCTTTCCTTATTTTGATATCATCTCCAATGCGGCGTTTCCACCAAGGATCTTTCTTAGCTCTAAATTCCATCTTCTTTAACCCTAGCTGTTCTGCAACCCATACAGTTGCTGCCCTTATCAATTCATTAGTTTCTGTGATGTTTTTGGTTTCAATGTGGCGAATCACTTGATTTACTCTATTCATTTCTCTCTTCAGTTTGTTCTTATCAACCTTTTTAAAGGATATTCCTTCTGCTGTTTTCTTTTCAACATGAATTTTTCTTAGACAACAAAACCTCCATTTTGCTGATCATTTTCCTCCACATTTACATCATCCACCAAATTTTCCTCAACATCGCCATCCACAAAGTTTTCGTTATCTATCTCCTCTCTACCATCCTCCTCATCATTATTAGCTTCTCTTTCCTCTCCCTCTATAACACTTCTTTTTATCATTTCCAACTCAAGTTCTGAAAGCCAACCGTTCTTTCTGATGGCTCTGGCCTGATCACATATACGTTGCTCAGTCGACTCAAACCCTCCTCTGTTCCTCCATTCTCTGAACATTCTTTGCCTGTATCCTCTGTTAGGTTTTCCATTTTCATCAAATGGTTTACTTCTGTAAAAACATTCCATAACTACTTTATTTACTTCTTTATTCCACAGTAGTAGGATAACGACCGGGTCTCCGCTGTCGAACCGGAGAACACCTGCCGGGCGAGGGACCTTCACATAAAGTTGCAGCCCCATTCACGCCGTTGTCTGGGTTATTTTGATTTGGCCTTACACTCATAAAGAGGATTGTGGTGATAAGGTGTCACAACCACCAGTATTTTTATCGTGATACCATCACTAGGGAGGTTGCTATTCAAAGCTAAAGAGTCCCCCCCACCCATGAGACACACTAGCCCCCGCCGGACGCCAACCTGGTACTTCATGGTCTCGGGGATTATTATCATTTTATTATTATTATTGTTATTATTATTATTATTATTATTATTATTATTATTATTATTGTTATTGTTATTATTATTTTTTTATTATTATTATTGTTATTATTATTATTATTATCATTATTATTATTATTATTATTATTATTATTATTATTATTATTATTATTATTATTATTATTATTATTATTATTACCCTTATCATCACCATCATCATCATCATCACCATTATCATTATCATATTAGAGTACTTTCCATTAGCATCATTATCATTGTGCTGTTATTACCACTGTCACTTACAATTGTTGTTATTAATAATAATAACAATAGCAACAAAATAACAGTGATGATGATGATGATGATAATGATGATGATCATATGATGATGATGATGATTAATAATAATAATACCTATTGTTATCAATAGTATTATTGTCAATAATCTATCATTATTGCTATTATTATTATTATTATTATTATTATTATTATTATTATTATTATTATTATTATTATCATTATTATTATTATTATTATTATTATTATCATTATCATTATTATTATTATTATTATTATAATTTATTATTATTATTATTATTATTGTTATTATCATTACTATCAGTATCATTATTATCATTATTATTATTATTATTATTATTATTATCATTATTATCATTATCATTATCAGCATTATTATTATTATTATTATTATTATTATTATTATTATTATTATTATTATCATTATCATTATCATTATCATTATCATTATCATTATCATTATCATTATCATTATCATTATTATTATTATTATTATTATTATTATTATTATCATTATTATTATTATTACCACCATTATCATTATCACTATCAATGTCATTATCATTATTATGATGATTATCATTTTTATCAGTATTATAGTTATGGTTATCATCCTTTATCATCATTATCATAGATATTGTTATCAAATTTGCTGGATATGCACCTGTCGTTGGCTCTAGAACACGATGTTTTTTCCTTCTTCTAAAAAATAGAAAGGATTTAAAGATTCTCTGCTACTACTACTACTACTGCTGCTACTGCTACTACTACTACTACTATTGCTACTATTACTACCACTTCTGCAGTTGTTGTTGCTGCTACTACTACTACTACTACAAATACTAGTACTACTACTACTACTATTACTACTACTAATACATAATTTTTATCATCATTACTATTACCTTCATGTGCATCGTCGGTATTTTCTTTTTTTGTTGTTGGTTCAATGCTCATCCATATTAGACCCTATTTATTACATATCTTTGCATGATATGGCCATAGTGCGTTAGTCATTATAAATACCTGGTGCTAGTAATAATTTTAATTAATGGAAAGTCGTCTAATGATGGCATAACATATCTGGTAAGGGAAGGGCTATGAATGTTAAAAGCGATTGTTTAATGCTGTTTAAGGAGAACTAACGACTGATTGTTTAACACGAATCTGCAATAAATTTTACCTTTACCATGACGACAGTTTTTAACACATTCCATATATCTAACTGTAATGTGACACTCATGTATTTGTTGTCATTGCATCAGATGTGAAGGTGCGAATAGAAAAAAATAAAATCAAGGACAACAAACCACAAGGGGACTCCACGCTCTCCCGATGTGCAGTTAGCTTTGAATTGTTTTTGAAAGCGTGTTTGTCTTTGACTCTCCACAGAAATGTCTTTGATAGCTATTTTTGTCTATGACTCCGCCGAAGGTTAAAACAGGACTGTCTCGAAATTGTCCGTATGAGATACTGACAATAATAATTTGTGTATGTTTTAGAATATTCTGCATGTAAATGACAAGGAAAAGTTGGAGGCCCTTTGCGATTTATTATCAATGCTAATTCACTCGTACCCTATATTATTACTGCTATTTTCAGTTCAGGCCCGGAAGGACTTTCTTTTTTTTGAGACAAATCTTCCTTTGGAGATTATTCCGCATTAAAAAAAAAGAAGAAAAAAATGGAAGTCCTCTTTCATTTTTGGTCAATGTCAATTAACCCGTTTCCTATATTTTTACCGCAATTTTCTTACTTAATGCAAAGTGTCGGCATAATTCCAGCACACTTTATTCATATATTTTCCATATCCAATTAGCACAATAAATTATCATCAATAGGTCTATAAAAGCGTAAATGTTTGTTCTAATTAGCAGAGCTAACTTGGCGAATCGTTGAAGAAATCGCTAAGAAGTGTCTCCGACCTTTCGTGAGCAGCAGGAGGGGTATTCGAGTCAAATTGTAGTAAATATGTCTAACACTTGGTCCTGAAGACTGTACTTCACGATTTCATCGCTGACGCGCATTTTTGCCACATTTCAAAGGTAACATTTTCATAGATTTATAATTCATGTTCTGAGAGACATTTATTTGATGACGATGATAAAAACACGTCTCAGATCTTTTAACTATTTTCGTGGCAGCCTCTACGTTTGTTTTCACAGCATCAGCTGTGAAGGCGCGCATTTTCATTTGTATTTATCGAAGAGAAATCAACAGAAACATGGAAAAAAGTATTTCGTACTATTATTGATGCAGAATTTTCTTCAACAAATATAAAATAGCATTATTTTTGTCTGCGTATCCAAAGGACGCCTTATAGGACACACCCAAACGTTCGTCTTAAACTTCGGCGAGTCCTAGACTGTTGAGGGAATTTTCATGTGGTTGATAGACGTCACGGCGAAGTCAAACCTTTTTTTCTGTTATAGACACATTCCGGACTCTGTGACCTTTCACGGTATTCACACTAGAGTTTGAAGTGAACATTTTATGGTTCTTCTTTTCTCTCTAATGCTGTAGTTTTTTATTGTTATTAATTTGATGGCATTTATTATTCAAAGATATGAATTTATTCAGATGTAATTCACTCTTCAAAAAGCAAATGTGTACATATATATATATATATATATATAATATAATATATATATATATATATATATAGGTATATATATATATTATACATATATATATATATATATATATATATATATATATATATATATATATATATATATATATTATACACACACACCACTTTTTCTCAACTTCATTTAAACATTTAAACGATCTTCAGAAAAAATAGAATTTTTTCTCAACTTCATTTAAACTAATTACAAACTTCCTTGAAACTCCATCTTCAAAGCATAGAATCATCATTAAATCGAGCTCAATTTCAGTCCTTGGGAGACCCCAAGAAGGAACTAGAGAAGAGGATTGTGCATCTTATATTACTGAACATTTTTCACAATGCTTCGATAATTGTTCAGTTCAGTCGTTACCTTTACTCAGCGGTTTTACTGGATGATGTTTGTCGCAGAAATTGGTTATAATGATAGCTAAGAAATGCTGGCGATAGTAGTGATAAAACAATAGTGATTAAAACAACCATCGAATTACTAATGATGTCAGGGGTAATATGCTTATAATAATGATAAGGACAACATATTGACGATAGAAAATGATAATGATAACGGTGACGAAAGTGTTATGTTGAGCTGATGACATTGGTAATGACTGATACTGCTGTTGACCAAAAAAGTATAGTTAAAGCAATAAAGATCAGGGCGATGGTAGCAAATATAATAATTATGATGATTATGACAATTAAAAATGATGATGAGGTGATAATGGTGATGATGATGGTAATAATAATAATAATAATAATAGCAATTACAACAAATCAACACCACTACTAATAATACCAACGATAACGTAACGATGATAACGATAATGATAATGGTAGTAATAATAAGATAACTACAGTAGTAGTAGTAGTAGTTTGTAGTAGTAGTAGTAGTTGTCGTAATGGTAGTAATAGTAGTGTTAGTAGTAGTAGTAGTAAAGAACTCAGTAAGAACTAAACATTTATGACGCCCTAGAAATAAACAAGTTTGTTGCAGCAAAATAAATACTCTGTCCGAAACATCACTAGGCACGTTTATTACAATGTAAAGAGGTTTTGTATTGTATTGTTTGAGTTAAAAACCGGTAAGTATATTGATCCAGTCAAAGGCTTGTAAATATATAATGCAGCATAAGTTGACAGTGTGTTTTTGTTTGAAGATTGAAAAGATCACAAGCCTCCTATTATGTGCCCATAATAGGAGGTTTCATTGACTTACAAAAATGCCTTCATGATTATAATTCAATGTTCTGTACCTTTTTAAAATGTCAGATATTTTTCATATGCCTTTTAGACAAACGCTCTCTTAAGTTAACAAAGGCATTTTAAAATCAAAATGATACTCCTGTGTATTTTGGGGGAAAAAAAAATCATAAGTCATGGCAATAGCAATGTAACTGAATTGATTAACTTCTATTTTGTCTATGAATAACCAATCGCAGCGGTAAAGAGCTTCGTTTGTATAAAAATGTGCCATGCAACCTCTAGAAAGCAAAACTTTATACTCTGGTGAATTGCTTTTTGCTCGACGCAAGAAATGTGTTAACGCTGTTTCTTTTTTATCCCACGTGTTCAGCGACAAAACACCGGCTTCGCTGCTGTGTTAGAGTGATACATAATTGACCTAAATCCTCAGCCAGTGTGGACGGGATAAAAGAAGGTAATCCTGTCAAGTTTTACCGCAACAATAGGAAGCGCAAAATACTGCAATTTCTGCCTCCCTCTGGTTGGCGTGTTGCGTTGTGATAGAGAAAGGGAATTCATTATCGTGGAAAATTAAGAGGAAGAAAATGATGATGATAATGATGGATTATTTGATGTGGATGATAATGATGATGGTATTTAGAGCGATTGGTGATGGTAATAGTAATGGTAATGATAATGCTAATACTGATGGTGGTGGTGATGTTGACGGTGACGGTGATGATGTGATGATAGTAATCTTCAAATAAGAAAATATAAAACCCTCCTTGTTGGTATGTTTTGTTTTTCATGAGCAAAGGAAAAAAACTCGCTAAAAATCGTTTGATATATATTGATATATACAGAACTAAAACCCAAACGGCTCTTGTGATTCGTAAGTTTTTGATGTGGAGATCAAGTTTATATATATATATATATATATATATATATATATATATATATATATATATATATATATATATATATATATATAATGTATATATATATATGTATATATGTAGATAGATAGATAGATATATATATAATGTTTATATATAATATTATATGTATATATATATAAATATATATATTATATATATAAATGTTAGAATCAGATATCGTGGTGAGAGACAGTGAATTCAATGGAAATTTCCAATAGATTATAACCTAATTGAATCAATAGGGGAACAAAACAAATAAAAAGACTGGTTGATTGATTGAGTGATCACTTAAGAGGCACTTGATAAAATCATTGTGAATGTGAAATACAAGAGCCCATAAAAAAGTCAGCCGATCAAAACGCTTCCATGAAGGTCTCTGTTACATTATTTATCCTGGCTAAAATATTGCTGATTAAATTTTAGGGATAAATAGACTACGCGATTAATTAATTAAGTGATAATATGGTATGGTGGATTTTAGGATGGAGTGTTGATGTTATATTGTTTTATAGGTTAGAATATTCCTTTTATTCATCGTGTACAATCGGCCAATTGATTTATTCACTGACTAAGTTATTTCTTTGTTTTCATTACTGTCGTTGCTCTTTATCCTAATACCATTATTAGTTGTTATTCACTTATTTGTTTTTTATTAGTCTCCATATCTTTACTTATTCTTATTCATGTATTTGATGCACCGTTGAAAACCTGTTGCGATGACATGAACGTCAATTTAAATTTCGTAATTTTCCAAGTACACCCTGCCACCGACGAAGAACAGAGCGCTATTATGCAAAGGGACCCTTTTCTCTTTTCCGCTTTTTCACGCGTGGATATTACGATTCAGAGTTTGGAGAGAGAGAGAGAGAGAGAGAGAGGAGAGAGAGAGAGAGAGAGAGAGAGAGAGAGAGAGAGATAGAGAGAGAGAGAGAGAGAGAAGAAGAGAGAGAGAGAGAGAGAGAAAGAGGGGGGGGAGAAGAATTAAGGGAATCAAGGAAAGAGAGACGTGATTACCATCCTTTAAATTATTATTATTCACCTCTCCATCACCATCCACCCCTTTTTCCCTCCTTTCTCCTCGTCCTCCTCGTCGTCGCTGTAAATCCTATCTCCCTCCTCGTCCTTTTCCTTCCTCTTTCAACCATAAATCCGGCATGCAGCGGAAGGCCCCCGACGGCGCGCAGGTGCACTGTGCCGGATTTGGGGATTTGAGTGCCGGTTTTGCCTCGTCCGCCAGTCGAAGGGACTTTCATGGGCTGCTTTTCCTTCTCCTTCAGTGGCTTCGGGGCGTCCTCTGCTTTCGAAATCAACGCGTATCCTTGCAAAAGCATTGGAGTGAGGGCGTGTATTTGTAATCATTTATTTCTCTTTGTAAATGCTTGTCTTCTTGTCACTTGCGATGCTCTTCTGTCTTTCAAATCAACTTCTATATGTCTGCGTAGTTATTTACTTCTACGACTTCCTACTTCTCTGTCCATCTTGACACTGCCATTTGTTCTCTGCTTGTCTGTCTTTCTAATCTGACTATGTGTTTGGGCTCTCCATCGCTTTGGATTTCTTCGCCCCCCCCCCCTCTGTCTAAACTAAATAATGATAAAGTTGGCCAGAATGAAAATGCATAATCTAATTTCAGAAACTAAATAAAATGTGGGTGTGTTTGTGTATGAGAGAGAGAGAGAGAGAGAGAGAGAGAGAGAGAGAGAGAGAGAGAGAGAGAGAGAGAGAGACGGAGGTAAGGAGAGACAGACGGAGAGACGGGCAGCTAGACTCTGCCACGATGGTCCTGTTGTTAAAGCACTGTGAACTCCGACCCTCGTGATCCCGAGTTCATCTCCCGCCACGGCTGCTGCCTAATGCCTGCACCCCGACTACTGGCTCAAGCCCGCTCTCCCGGCTGCTTCATTATTCTCTACAGTAAGACCGACGAGCCATTATCCTCCTCGCGGGGCATTTAATTTTCACAGTCCGTAAAATCCGTGAATGGCCTTTGATAGTTTCGGTTTATTTGTGCGTTCCCTCTTGTGACGAGATATAACACACACACACACACACACACACACACACACACACACACACACACACACACACACACACACACACACACACATACACACACACACACACACACACACACACACACACACACACACACACACACACACACACACATGTGATGTGTGTCTGTGTGTGTGTTTAAGGCCATGGTAAATGTCCTTAAGGATAAATTGAGACGGGCAAGCCATGGCAAATGAAAAATGTATAATAATTGAACACCTAGAGATTTTAAACAAACTAAGGAGCGTCCGTCAGGGAAACGGGAATCCGAAATTTTAAAAATCGGCCGGAATTAATTCCCGGAACATCGCAAAAATCAATGAATCTCTGAGAGGGTATGTATATATATACATACATATATACATATACATACATATATGCATAAACACATATATATGTACATATACATATATACATCTCTCTCTGCCTCTCTCTCTCTCTCTCTCTCTCTCTCTCTCTCTCTCTCTCTCTCTCTCTCTCTCTCTCTCTCTCTCTCTCTCTCTCTCTCTCTCTCTCTCTCTCTCTCTCTCTCTCTCTCTCTCTCTCTCTCTCTTTCTTTCTCTGTCTCTCTGCTCTCTCTCTCTCTCCCTCTCTCTCTCTCTCTCTCTCTCTCTCTCTCTCTTTATATATATATATGTAATATATATATATATATATATATATATATATATATATATATATATATATATATATATATATATATATATATATCCATATATACACACATATGTACATATACATAATATGTGTAAATATATATATATATGTATATATATATACACATATATATGTATATATACGTATATGTATATGTATATTATATATAATATATATATCACACAAGCACACACACACACACACACACACACACACCCACACACACACACACACATATATATATAATATATATATATATATATATATATATATATGGGTGTGTACATATATACATACAATACATGTATACACACTATACACACATACATATATATTGTATATAATTTATCCAGGTATTTAGTAGATATGAAAGTAAATATTATACGAAATCATGAAAATTATTCTACGTCATATTTCTCTGCCTCATCAGATAACAGTCTCTGATAGCACTGCCACCACTCCTCTTGAAAGAGAAGAGAGAAACTCTTTTGGACTATTTACAAATGATAGGAGGAATGATATAACAGTTTGTTAGATTACTCGAATTTACTAACAAGTAGCTCACTTATATATTACCAAATACATTAATCCCGGAGAGTAACACACCTGCCCAACGAGCCACTATCGTCACGAACACTACTGACAATGTAAAGGCCTTACCAATATGGCAAGTCCCGGTTCATCGCACAAGAAATCCACGATCCGAATTCCTCGTGTCTCGATGGTATCTGCCTCCCCCTTAGGCACTCCGCCTCAGGTCGGTCCCACAATTTCATTAACGTTCGTAGTTTTCCATGTCGTTTCGTTTTCACTACGACATCACTCCCCTCCCAGAGTTATCGTCCCGATTACTCCAACAAGTGCGATAAATCCCCTGGCTACCATGCTTTAGGGCCAAGAGCCTGCAGACAAGTTTCTTTCCTAGGACATTTGACCCTGCCTCGTTGGGTGGCGCATGGCGCTGCTGGGGACCTACCCGCTCCTGTATCACTCTGGGCTTTCAAAGAAGAATCACTCGTTCACGCTGTTTTCCCTTTGAAATCCAAGCATTTCAGTTGCTGTCTCATTCTTTGAATCACCTGTGATCACATGTTTCTTAATTTCACCAGTTTTCCACCAATCCTTTACTTTTAACAGATTGTATAGTACACTGGAAATTACATACACAAAAGAGATTGAGGTCCTCACCCACATAATAATTGTGGGAAACTGTCTGTCCCCATTTCTCTCTCTTTTCCGTTCGTCTTCGTCTTACCCAAAAGCCCGTCCCTGAAGTAGCCCTTTCCCCTTTGTTTGGGGAAAATTACCCTCTTTCCCGCTTAAACTAAAAGGACTATTTTCCCGGAAAATTTCCTAAAAGATTCAGCCCCACCTAGGAAAGGCGTCCTCCCACGGGGGTTTTTGGGGAAATTTGGGAAAACCTCGAATCCCCCTTACTCGTTGAGATGGGTAAAAGGGAGCAGCTCCTGGGCTGCCACTTGACATCCACAGCCACCTGTAGAAATCTCCACCCCTTCCAGGGTTTTCCCCTTTGGTTTCTTTACCCTTTTCCTCGCGACGGGTGATGATGATCTCCTTTTCGGACAGGACGCTGCAACCCAAAGCCCCGATCCCGCACCAAGGCCCGGGCACTTTTTTCATTTAGGACATTGTTTGTCGTTTTTCGTCCTGGGGTCGCGAAGGGAAAGCTGCACTGGGGGCCCCTTTCCTTTTTAAACATGGCCCCCAAGCGTTTCCCGTGCCTGCTGATTTGGGCAACAACAAGTCCGGCTTCGAAATTCCCCCAATCCCCAAGTCCAGCCCCCTCCATCCCCGAAAAAGCATTCCCGGGGACCCTGAAAAAAGGCCAGAAGCGGGAGAAACCCGGGGGTTTTTAAAAAAGGACATGGGGATTTTGGAAACCCCGGTCGCTGAAAACGGGGGCCTCTAAACCTCTTTCATGACTTGGTTTAAAAAATATTCGGGAGATTTTTGGGCTACAGGGTACCTTACAGTTTTCCCGGGGAAGAAAAGGGGGGAGAGAAGAGAAAGAAGGACGAGGAGAAAGGACGAAAAGAGAGACATAGGAGGAGATAGAGAGACGAGAAAAGGAGAGGGGGAAAAAGAGAGAGAGAGAACGAGGAGAGAGAGAGAGAGGAATAAAACACAACACCCAAACACACCAACCAAATTTAAAATAAATACCCAAAACATTTTATTAAAATAATTAATATAAACACACATCTATTATTTAAAAATATATATAATTTATAAATAACAAAATAAAAATATATTAAAATATATATATATTTTGGGATATATATTACATTTTATATAAAAGATAAAATTTTAAAAAATAAAAAAATTTTAAAATAAAAATATATAAAAAATTTTTAATTTAAATATATTAAAATTTAATATATTTTATATATATATTATACTAATATATATATTATAATATAAAAATATATGGATGTATGCATTTTTTAAATGCGTATATTTATAACGTTTTGAAAAAAAGGAGTACCGTAGGTTTCCCCAAAACTAAATTTCCCTTTTTGAAAAGGGAACTAAAGAAAATTGTCTTTCCTCCGAAGAAAATGTTAATGGAAATTTTGTTTCGAAAAGAATGATAAATTTGTTGAAATACCTCGGCGCGTAAAGGGAAATGCTTTTAAACCGACGAGAGAAATGGCAAAAAAAATTAACCATTGATTAAAGGGAATTGCTTACAATGTCTTCAGAGTGAGAAATTCTTTTTAAAATTGCCATAAAAGGGGCAGAAATAATAAGCAATTTGTGCCCTTCTTTTTCTTTTTTTAGTAAAAAATTTTACAACCCATAACCCTTACGAGGAAAATGAATGTAGAGGAATAATGTTTGTTGATATTAAACACACGAACCCCAACCCAAAAACCTTTTAAAAATTTAAAAAAAAAGGAGATTAAGCTATTGGTTTGTACATCGTTGAAAGGGCAAACTTGGGCCCCAGAAAACAATAAAAGTTTTAACATTTATGTAGGGCTGCTGTATAATGACTGGTTTTCAGAGGAAAATTTTCATTTGACCTTGAAAAAAGGATATATTATAAAAGTTTTTGGGAAAAAATCCCCTGGAGAATAGAGGAATTTCAAATTTCAAACAAAATTAGATTTTCAAAAAGTAAATTAAACCCTTTTAAAACGTATCAAATAAAGGTAATAGACAAGGAAAAAAAATACAATTTTTACGACCTATTATTATTTCTCGGTTTTCCCCCAACCCACGTAGCTTATGTATTTCTGAAAATAATTTTGGTATATGCCTTTGTTTTTTCTTTTTATGGAGAAGGTTTTTTTGGCATTCTTAATTTCAATTTTTGGGCAACGTGAATTAAGTTACTGGGGGGATTTTTAGTTAACGAATAAAGTCTTAAATCTTCAAAAGGGGGAATCTATATCAGTCGCACACCCAAAAGTACCGGACAATCAAACACACAGACGCACAAAACACAAACACACAACACACACACACACACACACACACCAAAAAACACACACACACACACCCCCACACACAACCCCACACCAACACCCCCCACACCCACACACAAAACAAAACAAAGCCCCAAAAAAACAAAACCAAAAACCAAAAAAAACCAAAAAAACACCCCCACAACACACACACACCCCACACACACCTTATATAATTTTAAATATATATAATTTAAAATAAATATATAAATATATATATATTTTTACTATGGTGTGTGTGTGTAAAAATGTATTTATAAATAATATATTTAGTATATATATATATTTTAAAATATATATTTACACTATGTTTTGTTGGGATAAAATATATATATATATAATATATATAAAATATAATTATAATAAATTTTATATTTTAAAACACATTTTGTATGATGTATATAATATTTTTTTATATATAAAATTTTATATTATCTTTTATATATATATAATATATTTTGTGTGTGTGTGTGTGTGTGGGGTGTGGGGTTTTTGTGTTTTGTGTGGGGTGTGTGTGGTGTGTGGTGGGTGTGTGTGTGTGTGTGTGTGGGTGCTGTGACTGCGTGCTGCGTGTGTGTGTGGAGAGTGTGTGTGTGTGAGTTGTGTGTGCGTATAATTATATATTCTTATTCCTTTTCTATTTTCATAAACTAAATATTATATATATATATCTATTTATATATTATATATATATATATATTCTATTCTCCATAATAATAAAAAATAATAATGATAAATATATATATATATATTATATATTATATATATATATTATATATATATATATATTATAATATATTATATATATTTATATATATGTTGTGTGTGTTGTTGTGTGTGTTGTGTGTGTGTGTTAGTGTGTGCGAGTGTGTGTGTGCGTGTGTGTGTGTGTGTGTGTGTGTGTGTGTGTGTGTGTGGCTCAATGACACCCATGATACAGTTACACATATTTCTATTTTTCATGGCGTAACAGAATATATTACATGAGAATAAATATTTCCATGTAAGCTTATAAGCTACGGGGTATGTACGACGTACTCGCGCTAATGTGAGCCCCCACCCCGCGCATTAAAAATCCATAGGCATAAACACGCTCCTCACACGTAAGTAGTTTCTATTGCAGATGCGAGGGAAATATCTTAAATTACTTACTGATGCCTCAGCTTAATAAATCCATTTCCTGCTGAAATATCCGGCGCAACCCCGTTTGAGACACCTGGCATCGAAATATGGGGCTTAGATTCTTACCCCGTCGAAATCCTCCGTGAAATGTGTATTCCAATTATCCTGAAGGATAAGTAACTGGTCTATGAAATGTGGTGAATTTTTGCTTTGCTTTTCCTTTTTTCTTGTCTTCTTGGAGGCTAATGGACGTGTAGTCGCTGAATAGAGAAAGCCCCGGATACGCCTTTGTAATGGAGTTATTTTTTTTATTTTTTATCAATTGTTCTTCTAAATAATATGGCCATATATATATAAAATATATATATATAATATATTATAGTATATATTATATATGTAATTGTATATAATAATTAATTATATATATATATTAAATCTATATATATATATATATATATATATATATATATATATATTACATATATACCCACCACCCCCCCACCAACCCCCGCGTGTGTTGATATAATAATAAATAATACAATAATAAATAATAATATATAATCGTTTATTGATTTTATGTAGCCGAGCTGTAAAATAATAATAGAAATACAGATAAAAAGACAAACTATATATACATACAACATATATAACAACACATAAAAAGTAAACATAACTCGTAACAACAATATAAACAGATAAACCAAAAGCCAAGTAACAAATCGGGTAGTTTAGTTGGACAAAGTAAATAGGACTATGTCGTTAGTGATTGGACTAAGTTGGTACTTTCCCCGGGGGTGGTAGCGGTCAGTGCGGGCCTGATGGGGGAAACCATTTTTGTTGGCGGCGCGTAGGGCCCGCGAGGCAGCGGCGTGTCGGGGGGGGAGCAGGTCCGGTGGTGTGGATGGCACAGCAATTTTAGGGCCCAAACTGCTGCAGGGGGTTGAGTAGGGGAGTGGCGAGGGAGGTGAGGTCTAGGGCAGCAGGGCGCGGTTTTTAGCTGGTATAACAGGGCCGAGAATGATCTGGGCTGCCCTTTCCTGCACCCTCTCAAGTTGTTTGCAGCTGGTTGGGGGGTGAGGGAGGGGGACCAGGCGGGGGAGGCGTAGGTCAATTTAGGCAGGATGAATAGCCGTAGATATTCTGAAGCTCCGGGAGTGGAACGCCAAGGGGCTTAAAGCGACGCAGCATGTGAAGCCCGTCCAGGAGAGCTTATCGTCGATGGTGACGCCGAGCAGCTTGGTGGAACGGAAATACGTCGAGCGGGTGGTTGTCCAGCGTGGAGATGGGCGAGGGGGCGGGTTGGTGGAGAAATCCGAACTGTATCACAACTGACTTTCTGGGATTTGATGGTGACGTGATTTGCGGTGGTCCAGGAGAAAGGGGTTGTCGAGGGTGCGCTGGATGGCGGGGTGGTCAGGCAGGAACTATCAATGGCGGCGGGCGATGGTCGAGTCATCCCGTATTTCCAACGATGAGTCGTTAATCATGAAATAGGGAAACATAGGGGGCCGATTCTAGACAAGACCCTGCACGCGCACGGCCTGTTGCCTGTTGAAGAGAAAGTCTCCAGCCAGGGGATGAAGTGTTGTGTGGTGTTGTGTGTGTGTGTGTGTGTGGTGTGTGGTGTGTGTGTGTGTGTGGGGTGTGTGTGTGTGTGTGTGGGGTGTGTGTGTGTGTGTGGGGTGTGTGTGTGTGTGTGGCTGTGGGTGGGTGGGGGGGTGGGTGCGCGCGTATTGTATATATAACTGGGTCATTATACTGGGGTGGCTGACCAATGATCCTTCCTCAAGGAGTAGTTGTTTATATAGCCATTTTTGGGTGGTTCTCAACCTACCATCATATCTAGGATAAACTCACCCACTACCCGTACTAGGTTCGACTTTAGCCAATATATGTAAATCCGCGGATACACAGGCAACACCTAGATATGGTAATGCGTGAGTCTATTGTAGGTATGGTAGTAGGTAATTAAATATATATAAAATATATTTTATATATATATTTTATATATATATACATATATATATATATATATAAAATTTTATATATATATATTAAATATATATGAAAGATGGAATAATGCAATGCCGCATTAATCCGATAAATTACAACCCTCCCTGACCTAGGCCCACTTCCGGTATAAAAACCGAGGCCAGTGCAAAACCCAACCGTGCCACACGACCCACTAAGGGAGTGTGAAACTAGGATCTTACTAGCTCCATAGACTTACCTATCTACTCCTACTTGATAGATAGGTTCGAGTCATGGTCAGGGAGGGTTGTAAAATATATATCATATATATTAATATTTTATATATATATATATATATAATATATTATATATTATATAATTTTATATATTCATATATACATATGTATACACACACACACACCCCACACACACAAAAAACACACACACCACACCCCCACACATATGTATAATATATATACATATATATACATATATATATATATATATATATATATTATATATATATATTTATATATATATATTATATATATATATATATATTTTTATATATAATATAATATATATAAATAACTACCCTTCTTAGACTTAACCATTACCCCTCATATTAAACGTAAAAATATAAACCCTTTACAAAAAATTATGTTATATAATGTCCCCAAAAAAAATTAAAAGAACAAAATTGAAAAAGCGTTTTCGTTATACAAATAAGACAATTTAAAATTGTAAAAAAAATTAAAACTTTTTTTTCCTCCTAAGACACTAAAATTTTTGCATTTTTTGTCCAATAGATTGAGTCTTTTTAAATGTTTCCTAATACGAAAAAACTCCTCCTCCCTTATTTCGTGGCTGAACATTGACTGAAAGAACAAATTAAAGGAAAATAGAATGTGTAAAAAAAGAAATCCTTTTTTTATATCTTTTGTTCTCAGAATAACAACAATGAAATAACTGAATCGGGAACGCGCTTCCCCACACACACACACACACACACACACACACGCCCCCCCCCCCCCCCCACCACACACAACTCTCCCCCAAAAATTCGTGTATTGGGTGCTTCCTATGTAAAAAAAAAAAAGAAAAAAATGAAAAAAAACAAAAAAAATATAAAAAGAAAAAAGAAAAAAAAAAAGAAAAAAAGAAGAAGAAGAAAAGCGAAAAAAAAATAATATTTATATATATAGAAAGGTTCGCACACATATAGCCCGCATATTTTTTTTGTACACGCCATCGCCCGCGCCCGCCAAAACCAAAACCCCAAAAAATTTGCATATATTTGGAAATCAACCTAGATACGGTAGGGGGGTGGTCTACGAGGTATGATGGTGGGGGGAACCCCCAAAAAAAGATTACCTAAACAAAACTCCCCTGGGAAAGGATCATTTGGGATAAGGCCCATCAAAATAATTCACATGGCGCCAAAGGTTTTTCAAACAAAAAAAAGTGTATTTTACACACACAAAAACACCCACAACACACACACACAAAACAAAACCCCACAACACCACAAAACACACACACACACACCACTATTATATATATATATATATATATAATATTGTATATATTCTATATATATATATAATAATATTATATAATATATATATATATATATATACTACATTTACACACACACACACACACACCCCCACACACACACCCCAAAAACATTATATAAATATATATATATAATATATTATAATACATATATTATATGTATATATATATATATACACACCCCACCCACACACACACCACACACCACCACACACACACACACAACACACCCACACACACACACACACACACACACACACACAACACCACACACACACACACCAAACACACACACACACAAAACGCATATAATATATATTAATAATATATTTATATTATATATATATATATAAAATTACAAAAACCCCAAAAACAACACAAACACAAACACACAACCCACCACACACACACACACACACACACACACCACACACACACACCACACACACACACCACACACCACACACAAAAACACACACCCCCCACAAACACCAAATGTATACCCCGTAATATATGTATTTATGTATATCATCAAAATTTAAATTTTTGGACAGAATAAGTATAAAATTCATTTTTTGAGGGCCCCGTGGTCATTATTAACTTGGGATAAATGTATAGGTTTGGCACATTTTAATGCAAATTACAAAAAAAAAAAAAAAAAAAACTGTCCGGGTTCTCAATATTAATAGATAAAACTTTAAAAATAAAGTCCAGGATTCATGAGAATGCAAGTAAATTTTTAGATTTTGAATTTTTTGGGAGCCTCAGCTTTTGAAATGATTGTTTTGATATTTTTTTTTTTTTGTATTTACCTTTCTCTAATTATATGGCTCCCATCCGACACGGATTTAATCGCTGTAATAAATTTTTTTGCTTTTATTTTTGTCTTATTTCCCGGTAGAGTGATTGAGGGGACAGACACTATAACTAGAATTTTTTTTCAGGGAAAAAAAAAATACCAGTCCTTTCTTTTCCCAAATGTTTACTTGCAAATTTTTTGAAGATGACGGGTAAAAAAGGGGAAAAAACAAAAATTTTAAAAAGGGGTTTTTCCAAGCACTGTGTGGAGGAAAAGACAGCAGACAGACAGACAGCCCAAATAGAAGGGGTGTGTGGTAAATTATATAAATATACATATATATATATATAAATATATATTATATATATAATATAATATTATATATACCATACTATCTACTATCTCTTAATAGATGATAATAAGGGGGAACGATAGATATCTGTGTTGTATGTGTCGTGCACCATCCCACACACACACCCCCACACCCCCACACACACACACACACACACAAACACCCCACCACACCCCCACACACACACTTACGCAAACACATCTACACACACACCACCCACACACACACAACATTTACGCACACACAATTTCGCACCCACACTTACACACCACACACACACACACACACACACACCACACCAATTTTTAATTATATATATATATATATAAGATAGATGATAGATAGTAGATAGTAGAAGATAGATAGATAGATACATACTCATACATACATACATACATACATACATACCCCCCACGACCCCACACACACACACCACACACACACAAATATATATATATAATATAATATATTTTAATATTAATAATATATAATATAAAATATATATATTTATATAATTTAAAAAATTATAATATATTACATATAAATTTTATATAAAAATAAATATAATATTAATATAATAATAATACATAAAATTATACATAGATACCACACACACACCACCACACACAACAAACCACACCACCACACCACACACACACAAAACACACACACCCAAAACACACAACACACACACCAACGCACCACACGCCAAACACAAAAATACACAAAACACAAAAAACCCCCCTTAACCCACACACACACACACACATACACATACACACCACACAAAATTTTACATGAAACCAAGAATTTTATAAGACGTGAGCACTACAACATATTCCTGTCATTTATATTCACACTATTTTAAAATACTAGAGACTTATAAAAACTTTACCCTCGTATTATAAAAGGGAAAATTACACATACTGTTTTCCTTAAAAAATGATTTTTCAGCTGAAGTTGTTTTTATGTAGCTCTAGCCCCCCTTTTGCCCCCTTTCCTTGTATGTTCAGATCTGGCTTAAAGTTTGCGTTAAAAAAAAAAAAAAAAAAAAAATTTATATATAATATAAAATAAATCATATTATATATAAAATTATATATATATATATATAAATATTATATTTTATATATATATATATATATATAAATACATATATATATATATAATATATATAATATATAATATATATATTATATATATATGTTGTGTGTGTGTGTGTGTGTGTGTGTGTGTGTGTGTGTGTGTGTGTGTGTGTGTGTGTGTGTGTGTGTGTGTGTGTGTGTGGTTAGATCATCGGACTCAAGACTATCACGACGGCAATCTGAGTCAAGGTTTCGAGTCACCGGCCGGCGTGTTGCTTCCTTGGGCAAGAACTTCACCCTCGATTGCCTGCCTAGCCAATGGGTGGCCAAGCCAGCCCAAGTCAGTGCGTGTCCCAATCCCGGATAAATAGAGAGAATGATTACCTATAAAAGGTAACACCCTACACTCTCCGTGGAATGGAACTGGGGATCCTACCACGTACTCACTCCAAGAGCATCAACATCACTACCTCTCACGAAGGAACAAAAATCTCAAAAAATGAAATAAAGTAAGGGAAGAACTTCCGTATATTTTTTCCTTCAATTTCGTATTACATTTACGTGTTCGCTGATGTGTTAAGCAGCAGTTTGTTACCATGGCAATGGTGTGCTGGCGCCTGTGTTATTGGTCCCATACTTTTTGGACGATGTCTTTTTCATTATTTTCTCTTCGTTTTTCTCTGACCTGTTACTGTCACTGCTATGCAACTTGCAACTTGAATTTTTCTCAGTTTATTTGGTTTCCTTGAATTCGTGAATTCAGTAATTTCCTATAATTTCATTCATTTTCATTCCTTTAGAGTTTATCAGTTTACGTATGTCTTAGAGTTTATTCAACTCTCATTTCTTTTCAGTCATTCGTTTCTAAAAACTATTCATTTGACTCATTTCTTAGGGTTCCTGTTATTCAATCAGTTTCATACAGCTCTATCCATTCATTCATTTCTAAGAGTTCCATCCAATCCCTTATTCAGTTCTTAATGTTCCATGACTCATTAAATTCTTAGAGGTCCATTCATCCATTCATCAATTTTCAATAGTCTTAGAGTTAATATCTATTCATTTCTTGCATTCATTCATTCATTCGTTAAAAGGTTATTCATTCACTCATTTTTTTAGAGTTTCATGCACTCAATTATCCATTTTTTAGAGATCCGTTCATTCATTAATTTCTTATGAGGAGGTCCATTCATTCATTCACATCTTAACCTAACCGCCACGGATTTATGTTCTGTCCCCCTGTAGTTTTTTGTGCATTTTTGTTACATACAGATGACTGCAACTCTGTTTAGCAGCAAGGAGTGTATCAGTAAGCCCTTGTGACCGATCCTGATTTTCCCCATTTCTTGAATTGGCGGGAAAATATGTTTTTCTGTTTAATACCATTGATATCGATACTATTATTTTTATTATTGATGTTATGATTATAAGTTGTTATTAAAACCATGGCAACATTTAAGGCAATAAATAATGCAAAGACCCTTTCCAAAAGCTGAGGAAAATGGTAACCAGGCGAGATAGGTAGGACTAATAACCAACTCCTTGGTGACTAAGCACTTGTAGAGTTATATATGTGTAAATACAATAAATAAACTTGTATTACAGTGGCATGGTATGTATTCTTGCCATCCATGCTGAATGGGTTAAGAGTTTATATATTCACTCACGTCTTAGAGTTTCATTCTTTCACTTCCCAAGTTTCATCTCTTAATTCATATCATAGATTTTCCAACCATTCCTTCATTGTTAAAGCTCCGTTCATAAACTGACTCCTTCCCTTCTGGTCCCTTCATCAAGATCAGGTTATACTACCAGGTGAGAATGGCTGGTAATTCGTAGATAAGACAAGGATCTGGGACGGTATCTGAACATACGCCGTTTCCCAGTCAAATATTGGGAGGTCGTTGCATGTGTTTTTTTTTCTTTTATCGTTTGATTTATTTAATTCAGTAAGGGTCGTCTTTCAGAACGATGATGAACGTGATGGTAATGATAATAATAACGTCAACTGATATCTAAAGAAATAATGATGTAGCAAAATAATAGTGGTATTATGATCAACATCAGCATCAGTGCCTCCATTATCATCACACTTATTATTAATATTACCATTATTCAAAACGTATTATAAATACTACAATTGAAATAATTGATCGCAATCATTTATATTCCTAACACATTTTGAACCCCATCATGCAGTATAATAGATACTACATTCCTATAAATCAGGAATGTCAAAATCATTTACTCCGGCGTCCCTGATGTAATTTGAGTGCGCTATACGATTCCTTTGAAACATGATAAATAGATAAATATATTGTAAATATATTAGTGATATAGAGAAAACAACAGAATGATAATTATGAAACTGATAGTAATGATAATTATAATAATAATGAACGTAATGATGATGTTTATGAAGTGAAGTCAATAAATCTAATAATTTTTATTTGAAGCACCATGGTTATTTGAATGACCTCGAATTATCGTCTCTGCTTGGCAACCATGGTTAGTAATTACATTCATAAAATGTTAATGTAACACAAAAGAAGCTATTGAATTTTTAATCAGCTAGTGTATAGAAATGGAAAGATATCAGAAATTGGGTGACGAGTATCTCGATTCCGTTTCATTTTTATAGTTTAGCTTTACGATTATTATTGTTTTACATTTAGTAGGGGAAGGAAGGGTGCAGCCGAACCTTAGAATTGAGCTGATATGGAAAACAAATATTCATTTCCTAATATTAAAGAATTCCTTGTAATGTGCCACCTGTTCATTATAAAGTTAATCAAACTGGATTTTCTCGGGATTTCCCTAAAACCCAAAACTCCGAGCAGTGGCGGCTCTACCGAAGAGCTATTGTTTATACCAAGTCTTATCAAATTTCAAGGTCGAGGGACAGTGATAATGAAGAGTAATGTACTTTGTTTATATTTGAAATTTCTCCTGACATATTGGAAGTAATGACTTGAAAGAAGTAACATTGTCATTACTTGTGTTAAAATCATTCTCGACACATTGGCAGTATTAATTTTACAAGAATATAATTATATTTCTCATATATTTTCTAAGAATTGGACATTGGTGGCCGGCGTTTTAAAATTTAGAAGGGACTTGGTGGAAGCGTTTAAAATATATCCCGGACAGTGATAATAGTAAGAAAAATAAGTAAAACCGTAACAATGACAACACCAACGACAGTAACACTATAAACAATTTTTTTTACTACTAACAATAAGGCAGATAATAATAATCATAATTGTAGTGTACGGCTGCGCACTCGCCGACTCTAAGGCCGATCTCGCCAGGACTGACATCATCCTCGGGCGCCAAGTGGTAGAGGCCATGCGACATGCCTACCTCTTCTACCCACGGAATAAATGATATGGGGAACCCTATGATGCTGCCTTTGGCCTGGACGAGACGTTCCGTGCTCCACTCCCCCCTAACGGAAGCCGCCTTGCCCCGGTGGGGGGCTTGAGGTCCCAATGATCTGGTGAGCCGGACCAGAGGGCTACCCATACTGGAGGGGTCACCAGTGAGGGACGAGACAAAATGGCTTCCTGGTGCACCAAGGCCTATGAGAGGGGATGGTGTACCCACCCCTGGTTCATTCCATCTTGGACTAGGGAGAACTCTCCCACGTGTGTTTGCCGTGCGTGGCATCCCGTATTACCAGGAGACAGAGTCCTGGAGTTGAGCGATGCGCACGCTGCGCCTGCAGCTAGCAACACCCTC
>NW_023658658.1:5000-20000 GCF_015228065.2 Penaeus monodon | reverse complement strand
CAGGGTGAAGGAAATGGAATTCCGACCAGGGGACGAGAACAAAAAAAAATAGGGTATTTCCATTTTCGGGACCCTGAAAAAAAGAGGGTTTTTTAAAAAAAGAAAAAATAGGGGAAAAACCTGGACCAGGCCCAAGGAGGGGGCGGGAAAGCCGCATTTTCCGGCTTTTCCGGGGAAAATCATAGGGGGAAGCCCTTGGGTCTAGTGGGGGGGGGGAAAAACCCCCCCCAAAAGAGTACCAATTTTGGGGAAGAAACAACCCGGCTCTTGAGGGTCCCCCCAAGGGTGCTGAAAAGGAAGGAGGCCCAGGGCAAATAGGGAAAGGCCCCACGTGGGTCTGGCAGGAGGGACCGGGAAAAGGACTGCCCCCAAAAACGCAAAGGCACCGGGGCCCCGCCACCAGGAAGGGCGCACCCAACATTGGGCGGTGCCCCCGTAACCCCCCACAAACCCCCACGGCACCCCCCCACCGGGCCCCCCGCCCACAGGGAGGGACCCGAAAAAAAAACCCCCCCGGGCCGGTGACCCCCCCAACCCAAGGGAAATTTAAAAAAAGCAGGGGACCCCCTTGGGAAAGGGAAAGGAGAAAAATGGTAAAAAAGAATGGTAGGGGGGAAAATAAGAAATAGGAAGAGTTCTGAATAAAAAAGACGGCAAAGTTGCTGAAGAAAAAAAATGGGGGAAAAAAAAAGTGTTTTGTGAAAAAATGGGTTCTGATATTTTGGTGTCATGAGAAAAAAATAGGATTTCCAATAATTATTCCCAAAAATAGCGGGACAGGGAAAACTTTTGAAGAGGATTTTTAAAAATACGAGAGGCCCGAAAATTACCCCCCCCTTTTTTTTTTTTTTTTTCCTTTTTTTTTTTTTTTTTTTTTTTTTTTCTTTCTTTTTTTCCCATCCCCCTTTTTTTTCGGATACGAAGTATAAATAGGGAAAAGGCGAAAAGAAAAAAAGGGAAAACCCAAAATAAATAAAGAAAAAACAACAAAAGGTTCAAAAAAAATTTTAAATCAGAAAAAAGGGGGTTTATAAAAAAAAAAATTTTTTTTTTCCAGGTTGAGGGCAAGAAAAAATACTTTTTTAATATTTAACAATAATTTTGCGTTATTTTTAAAAAGCCCCCTTTAAAATCGACAAAATAAAAACCGCCCCAAAAATTAAACCCCCTAAAAAACCAAAAGCACCTATGAAAGAATGAAAAACCCCAAAAGGGGGGCAGAAACAAGCAAAATGTGAAAAAATTTTTTACATATTAAAAACACCCTTTTTTTCCTTTTGTTTTCGCAAGTTAGAAAGTTAGAGTTCACTGAAATTTCAAATACCAAATAGGCATGGGGGATTTTAATCCTAGACTTTTTAACATTGGGAGATAGTCAATGCAATAAAAAGGGCAAAGAGTTCCGACATTTTGAAAAACAGATTATGAAGTATAGATACAGACAGGAAAACCCACGTGGCGGGGGGCAGGTAGATTATGAAATAGGAAGGGATTTTGTGCATGGAAACGTCAGAAGATGCTTGAAAACAGAGCTAACAGTGACACTTTGCAATGTAAGAGATACGCTGTTGATAATACTCAGCACCAAAAAAAAATGGGTCAAAATTTCTATCCCCCTTCCCTTTGAGCACCCTTTTAAATCAGTATCTATGACTGGTAAATGTTTACACAGTAACAAGTGTTGTAATTTTCCTGGACATGACAAAAGGGCAATGATTTCTACAAAACTTGGTTGTCAAAGAAAAACCCCTTTAAGAACAGCAACCCCAAAAGCGCAAACAACCCAAGTGGGCGGTGACCCTAATTTTTAAGGGAAAAAAAAGCGAGTTCAGGATTATGATATTACAAGCAGGATAATACCCCTGACAACCTTATTGAATTTCTTAAAGCTAACAAAAAAACCCACGGGAATTAAAAACTCATTAGAAATGAACATTTGAACATTCCCACAAAGCATAACAATAAACCTCAATTTCGGGTCTGGAAAAAAAAAATTAAACGAATTTCAGGGAAACCAATAACACCCCCCGTTCCATAGTCCTCTTGACAAGCAGTATGCTCCTTTTCAAGGGCTGGAGCGTCCAAATTGAGCTCACTTTTCCCCAAAAAATTCAGGATCACCTTAGTCAATCTAAAATTTCACGCAAATTTTTCCCTTGAGATTTGGTGTTTTGATACGACCCCTCGACTTTTGGACACTGAGGGGAATGAACAAGCCCCGATCAAGGAAAAAAGCGTCCCCCCCAGGGGAGGGTGGAATTACCTAAAAGTCCCCGCCTTATAGCCAGGTACCCGGTAATCCCCCTTTTTACCCATACAGGTTTAAATTTTTCACAAGGTATCTGCCTGGTCCTGGACACGCAGCTAAACATCCCCATACCGAAATCAAACATGATAAATACCCACCAATTTCATTAACCTATGTGGATGCAAAGTTCTAGAAAGGAAATTTTGAACGACTGGTACAGGTTACAAGGTAAATTATTCAAAGATGTACGGATTTTTATCGGGACGTAGCCCCAAACTTGTTTTCGAGTACTTTTCACACTTAATCCAGGGGAAAACACTGTTTTTTTTTGACCTTAAGTCAGCTTTGACATTGCAAACAGAGAATTTTCCTAGAACAATTAGTAAGCTTTGGACGGGGGAAAAAATTGAATGGATTAGAAGATCTCTCGAACAGATCTGCAAGGTCCTGTTTAGGGGGGTAGAATTCCCCTTCACAGTCTTTTTAAAAATGGGACGCCCAGGGAGGGTTCTAGCCCATGCTGTTTAATGTCCCCATGCACAAATGGTGGCAGATATCCCACGGGGGGGGTAACCATTATATGCTATGCTGATGGAATATGCGTCAGGATCATCCAAGTGAGGTGCAAATAATTCTCGACAAATCACAGCAAAAGGGAATGAGTGGGATTAGTCATTTTCCCCTGAGAAAACAATGGGGCTAAACCCTGTATATACCCCCCCCACTTTTGCATGGTGACCAGGAGTTTACATATGCCCCAAGTATAAATATTCGGGTGAATGTAAAGATCCGACTGGTCCCCTTTTCTAAAGAAGAGACTTGGAGAGTTGAAACCTTTGAAAGTTTTTGTCGGAAAAGGGAAATGGCATCAATTTTAAACTCCCAGATGTTTTCTTGGGTTTTAAGGTTCAGTTAGACTACCAGCACTGCACTTGTTGCATGTAAGGGTCAGAAAAAGGGTTTGGAGGGAGTGCAAAAAAAAAGCATGAGGATTATCCTCGGCCCCCGAGAACAGCAAGGATAGTAAACATGAGATCAGAATTAAATTACCCAAACCATTTTGATAGAATAATATTTTTTTCAAATTTGGGTCAAAAACTCTGAGGGAACCCTGTTCTCTCAGATTTCCCAAAAAAAACTGAACATAAAAAACACGCAATAGACTGAAAATCACACACACGGGGGCCCCTGATACAAAAATCTCATGAACATTATAAAACTCATGTTTCCCAATTTGTAAAATACCAAAAGGCGCCCATTCCCCCATGGAAAAATTAAAAATTGATCGTGCACCTTTCATGTTACCACAAAAAAACAGGGTGCATAATGTGTGTTGAAAAAAATTTGCGCTAGCAACGGTAACGGGAAACACAGAAACTATGGGTGATGAGCATATGAGTGTTACGCCGACGGATCCGTACAGTCTGGATTCAAAGTGGTTGGCTTGCGCGTATACAAAAAAGGCTTTCTACAACATAAGTTTAAAAGAGAATACAAAACTGGGCCCGCACTACACAAACGGGGTGGAGGTATACTCCTCGCAACGGAATTCTTAAGTCAAGGCTCGGAGTAGTTTTCTGTGACTTCAAAGTGCCCCCGCCCCTAAATTCTTTCAAAGAGGTGGGGATGAAGAAATTGTGAGGATTAAGCGTAATGTAACCTATGAACAGAGCGTAATTTAAATTAGTTTGTATGGATACCATCTCATGTTGGCATACGCAAGCACGACCACGAGACAAATTGGCGAAAGAAGCCTGCAGCAAGGATATTGTGAAATAGATCTTTGGGGTGCCTCTTGCTAGGGTTGCACATATATTGAAAATTTTTCATAAGGGAAAAATAGTAGATTGATTAAACCAAAGGCCTGAAAGCTGTACCATAAGGGATACGATCAGTATAGGGGTGGCAAGCCTTCCTAGGGTGGCACCGAAAATCAAAAACCCGACAGGTGACGTGGTTTTGCCAAATACGTTTGGTTACAGAAGTATGGGAACTGCACGGGGCAAGAAGGCAGATGAATCTTTGATGTAGACTGTTAACGAAGAAAACAAAAGAACGCTTGAGCACTATATCCGGAATGTCTGTTACAGCCTTTAGACCACCTAACATGAGGTATAAAGAACTATTGAATATTTTTATTTTTATCTGATACATGGAAAATATATCGTACTTACCTAAATTTACTAGTGAAACTCCCCATGCAAAAAACAGGTTTTTCAAACCAGTGGAAAGCTATGTAAGTAATAATTTTTTTATGATGTAGATTTATATTTATATTTTCCTTGTACAACACAGTAGAAGACTACTGTACAATTCAGATATATGAAAAACTGTAATCATGATTTCCACGCCCGAGCAGATAGCCAGGGGGTAAAAAAACTTTCTTAACTTAAAAATTTAAAACTTAGCCTTGTTGACTCCATAGCTGGAGCACAAAGTTTTGCTTTTACCTTTTTAAAAAAACCCCTAAACTAAGATAGAAGTAATATAATCAAGAGCACAAAGCTGGCTTTTCATTTTGTTTTTCTTAAAACAATGCTGCCCGTTTTACTTTTCGAAACTAAACCATCTTGGAAAGTTTTCCCCGTTTCTAAAAAGGTTTTCAGGTTGATTTAAGTAATCTTCGAGATGTAATTTACCTTTGTTCTGCAGTGAACATATCAGTTTCATTGGTCTTCAGCTCTACTTCTTGCAAAGTCAAATAATATATATCAGGTTGAAAGAAGACGTTTTGTCTATTATACTTTTCAATAAAATAAAACTGCATTTTTTATATTCATTCACGATTTGATCGTTTTGATTCTGCAGTCAATTTTTGCATTTGACCAGAACATCTCATTCGCAGAAAACTGTCAACCAAAGCTTAAAATATGTTTGGTGACTAACTGGTAAAACATGTATTGAATCTCCAGTACCTGTACTGCCCTGAAGAACACTTCCCATGCTTCTCTCACTTTTCCGTACGAATGCCCGACATCATTACTGGGAAAAGCTATGAGAAGACCCTTGGTCAATGCACCACCGATGGAGAGACATGTTATTCTCTGTGCTTTAAGGGCAGACAGTGACAGCTTGCACCATATCCAGTAACTAATCTCCATATCACAGAGGATTCTTAGTCCTTTTCAATTGGATCCTAAGTAACGTTGAGATTCAAGGAAATTAGTTTTCTGACAGACTGGCCAAGTATGAAAGGCAGCAATTCCTGTCAAAATCAGTCATTAGGCATGTCATCTTCAAATTTTTAGAACCAACATCTGCACACTCCTCCTTGGAGGATGGAACTGTGAATAGACGACCACTATCTCAATCATTCGACCTCATACAAACTAGGAATGTGGGTGTATGTCGTAAACTATAGGCAGAATGGTATCCTACATCTACAGGAGAGTCTTTCCTTCGGCATAGGAGTCATGAGGTTTTGAACCACTGGCGCACACTGGGATGATCTCGAGAAGTTCCAAGGTCATCCTCCAAGAAATAAGACTTCATTATCATTGTGATGAACGCTGTTGATAGCTTTGCAATACTCTAGTTATTATCCGGATACACTAACATCGAGAGTGCGAATAAATTATCTTCCTTCAGGTGTGTTCAGACTAGCGGCGGTTATATTTGTGCAGTGACGTCAGAGGCAGGCAAACTAATCACAAATCGGTTGTTTTGCTAGTAGTTTGCCCGCCTTTGACGTCATACTTCGGGCCCGCTCGTTTGGACATCACTTTAAGCATAATTGTTAATGGTTACAAAGCAAAATAGATGTTATAGACATCAAAGCTAATATACCACTATAGATCAGTATAATAGTGAAAAGGGTAAAGAGGGGGTTAGTCGATTACATGTGCTACACGTCAGATTTCGTATGGCAGTTCAGGAAGGTAGGGATTAACAAGGGCAATTAGATCAAAGTTCTCAAAGATGTGCGAGATATTGCAAGGATGTCCGTAGGGTAAGGTGGGGATTGCCAAAGGTTTAAGGGCGATTAGATCAGTTTCTGGGAGAATATCAGGAGGGAAAATCCTGGGAAGGGGGTTGCTTAGACAAAGGGTTACATCCTGGAAGAAGCGGGAGGGATATTGGGGAAGGAGGGGGTGATGCAGCTGAAGCGGGGAGCGGGTGTGTGTGTAGGGGGAACATGAGTAGGAGAAGGATGGATGTTGACAGTTACTTTGAATGTAGAAGGAATGGGAGCAGAGAGATTGGTGGGTGGATGAGGCCTGTTATTTTGGGTCATGATTTGATAGTTTTGAATGACTTGGATAGTTTATGCAGTGGAGTCGGTTAGGAAGGTCAGAGAAACAAAGGTTTCCATATGGGGAGAAGAAGCGGGGACAGATTTTTGAAGGGTGGAGAGAGGGGTTGATGGAGAGGATAATGTAGAAGATGGGCTAGGGCGTTTAGTTTGTTTTATGCGAGGAGTTGGGCGAGGAGGAAGAGGAGTAGGTAGCAGGGAATAGTAGTAGAGATTGGGGTGTCTGGATTTAGAATGGCAAAAGAATTGACTGGGAGAGGTAGAGGGCAGAAGTGGAATGTAGAAGAGACGCTGGGGAGATGTAGAAACATCTTGGGAGAATGGTTAAAGGTTAAAAGCAAAATAAATGTGCTAGACATCTAAGGTCATGTAGCACTATAGGAAGGTTACAGTAAAGGGTAGTGAAACGTAGTTGCGTTCGTAGTTAGTTGCTATGTCAACTATCTAGATTAATATTGATAAGGTTAAAGGTGGTAAATGGAGTTGAATGAGTGAGTGGGTTACGGTAGAGTTAGGTAAGGTGATTAGATCAAGTGAAGGATATGCATGTGTCATTTATATGGAAGAACAACAGGTATCAAAGTAGAAAGTGAGATTCTGTAAGGATTTCTGATAGGTTGGGAGGTCGTTGGAGGGGAAAGCTAGAGGTACGGGCTGCATCAAAGCGTGGACAGGACAAGAGTATGTTTAACTGAAAGAGGGTCATTACATAGGGAACATATGGTGGATCATAATGTGACATCAGATAGGAGTGTTAGTCGGTTGTGGCCAGTTAGCAAGCTGGCGAGACCCGTCCCCCAATGTCTTTTCCCGAAATGGAGTGCCCAGGATTATAGTTTACAGTATGTAATTTATAGTGCGAAACTTGGCCAGAAAAAATTGTCTGGGTTTATAAAAGGTCTAAAGTGGGAGTAATCGGGCGGAATACGTGAGAAACGTGGTTGGTTGTTGTGGAATAGCGGCATACCCTGTTAGTGTCTGCTTTTTTCATGCCAGGGATTCCAACAGGCGGCTACCCACAAAATTGAAGTTTTGGGGGTGTGGAAGGTAGAAAATCATTCTGGAATTTAGAGAATGAGGGTGGTCAAGTGCACGACTTTAGAGTAAGAGTAGGGGAGTCAGTAAAAATAGTGAGAGGAAGAAGGGGGTGGTATATATGTTTTAAGGCAAAAAAGGGTAGTACAATTTGAGTAAGGACATTGGGGTTCGGGGGAGGGGGTATTGAAAGTGCGAGTTGGGAAACATCGGAGAAAAGGATGGGGGCGAGCAATTGTTTGGGGTGAGAAACCTGTCGAATACCTGCCTTTCTTTGCATAAAACGAGGCCAAAACAGTAGGTAGGGGACCCCTCATTATATATATATATATATATATATAAAATATATATATATTATATATAATATTAATATATTATATATATATTAATTTTATATATATATATATAATTAATTATATATAATATATATTATATATATATATATATATATTATATATATATAATATATATATTTAAATTATATAATATATAATATAATATATATATATATTATATATATATATATATATGTAGGGGCTGCCCTACCAATGTTTTGGCCTCGCTTTTGAAAAGCAAGGAGGAAATATGTCGACGGGGTTTCTCACCCCAAACAATTGCCTGCCCCACCTTTTCTCCAAGATTTTTCCCAACTCGCATTTTAAAAATACCCCCCCCCAAACCAATGCCTTATACAAAAATTGTCTTACTCCTTTTTTAAAAAACATATTTTACTCACCCCCTTTTTCCCTTCACTTTTTTACTGACTCCCGTAACTCTAACTCAAAGCAGTGCACTGACCCCCCCTCATGTCTCTAAGTTCCAGAATGATTTTTCTACCCATCCAACGCCCTAAAACTATCAGATTTGAGGGTAGCCCGCCAGTTGGAATCCCCCGGCAATGAACAAGCAGACATAAAAGGCATCCCCTAGTCCACAACACACCAAAAAGTTTCTCACGATTCCAGCACGGGATTACTACCCACTTTAAGACCTCTTGTATAACGATGACAATTTTTTTGGGGCCCAAACTTGCACTAATAAATTAAATGAAAACATAAAAATTCCGGTAAACTCCATTTTACGGAAAAGAATTGGGTGAGGCTCTGCCCGTTGCTTACTGGCCACATCGACTAACACTCCTATCTGATGTCACATTATGATCCACCATATGTTCCCTATGTAATTCCCTCTTCAGTTCAACATTCTCTTGTCCTGTCCACGCTTTGATGCAGCCCGTACCTCTACTTTCCCCTCCACCGACCTCCCAACCTATCAGAAATCCTTACAGAATTCACTTTCTACTTTGATAACCTGTTGTTCTTCCATATAAATGACACATGCATATCCTTCACTTGATCTAATCCCTTACCTAACCCTACCTTAACCCATTCACTCATCAACTCCTTTACCCACCTTTAACCTTCTCAATATTAATCTAGATAGTTGACATAGCAACTAATTACTAACTCAACTGCGTTTCACTACCCTTTACTGTACCTCCTATAGTGCTACATGACCTTAGATGTCTAGCACATTTATTTTGCTTTAACCTTTAACCATTCTCCCAAGATGTTTCTACATCTCCCCCAGCAACTCTTCCTCATCCCCCTTCTACCTCTACCTCTTCCAGTCAAATTCTTTGGCCATTTTAAATCCAGACACCCCAATCTCTACTACTATTCCCTGCTACCTACTCCTCTTCCTCCTCGCCCAAACTCCTCGCATAAAACAAACTAAACGCCTAGCCCATCTTCTACATTATCCTCTCCATCAACCCCTCTCTCCACCCTTCAAAAATCTGTCCCCGCTTCTTCTCCCCATATGGAAACCTTTGTTCTCTGACCTTCCTAACCGATCCACTGCATAAACTATCCAAGTCATTCAAAACTATCAAATCATGACCCAAAATAACAGGCCTCATCCACCCACCAATCTCTCTGCTCCCATTCCTTCTACATTCAAAGTAACTGTCAACATCCATCCTTCTCCTACTCATGTTCCCCCTACACACACACCGCTCCCCGCTTCAGCTGCATCACCCCTCCTTCCCCAATATCCCTCCGCTTCTTCCAGGATGTAACCCTTTGTCTAAGCAACCCCTTCCCAGGATTTTCCCTCCTGATATTCTCCCAGAAAACTGATCTAATCGCCCTTAAACACTTTGGCAATCCCACCTTACCCTACGGACATCCTTGCAATATCTCGCACATCTTTGAGAACTTTGATCTAATTGCCCTGTTAATCCTACCTTCCTGAACTGCCATACGAAATCTGACGTGTAGCACATGTAATCGACTAACCCCCTCTTCCCCTTTTCACTATTATACTGATCTATAGTGGTATATTAGCTTTGATGTCTATAACATCTATTTTGCTTTGTAACCATTAACAATTATGCTTAAAGTGATGTCCAAACGAGGGGGCCCCGAAGTATGACGTCAAAGGCGGGCAAACTACTAGAAAAAACAACCGATTGGGGATTAGTTGCCTGCCTCTAAACGTCACTGCACAATATAACCGCCGCTGGGCTGAACACACCTGAAGGAAGATAATTTATTCGCACTCTCGATGTTAGTGTATCCGGATAATAACTAGAGTATTCCCAAAGCTATAAAACAGCGTCATCACAATGATAATGAAGTCTTATTCTTGGAGGATGACCTTGGAACTTCTCGAGACCCACCCCAGTGTGCGCCAGTGGTTCAAAACCTCAGGGACCCCTATGCCGAAGGAAAGACTCTCTGTGATGTAGGATACCATTCTGCCTATAGTTTACGACATACACCCACTTTCCTAGTTTGTATGAGGTCGAATGATTGAGATAGTGGTCGTCTATTACAGTTCCACCCTCCAAGGAGGAGTGTGCAGATTTTGGTTCTAAAAATTTGAAGATGACATCCCTAATGATGATTTGACAGGAATTGGCCTTTCATACTTGGCCAGTCTGTCAGAAAACTAATTTCCTTGAATCTCAACGTACTTAGGACCCAAATTTGAAAAGGACTAAGAATCCTCTGTGATATGGAGATTAGTACTGGATATGGTGCAAGCTGTCACTGTCTCCCCTTAAAGCACAGAGAATAACATGTCTCTCCACGGTGGTGCATTGACCAAGGGTTTTCTCATAGCTTTTCCCAGTAATGATGTCGGGCATTCGTACGGAAAAGTGAGAGAAAGCATGGGAAGTGTTCTTCAGGGAGTACAGGTACTGGAGATTCAATACATGTTTTACCAGTTAGTCACCAAACATATTTTAAGCTTTGGTTGACAGTTTTCTGCGAATGAGATGTTCTGGTAAAATGAAAAAAATTGACTGCAGAATCAAAACGATCAAATCGTGAAGAATATAAAAATGCAGTTTTATTTATTGAAAAGTATAATAGATAACAAAAGTCTTCTTTTCAACCTGAATATATTTTATTTGACTTTGAAAGAAGTAGAGCTGAAGACCAATGAAACTGATATGTTCACTGCAGAACAAAGGAAAATTTATACATCTCGAAGATTACATTAAATCATACCTGAAAACCGTTAGAAAAACGTGGTAAAATTTCACAAAGATGGTTTAGTTTCAGCAAAGTAAAACTGGCAGCATTGTTTTAAGCAAACATAATATGATATAAGCCAGCGTTGTGCTCTGATTATATATACTTCTATCTTAGATTATGTGGATATTTTAATAAGGTGACAAGCAAAACTTTGTTGCTCACAGCTATGGGAGTCAACAAGGCTAAGTATTTAAGTTAAGTTAAGTAAGTTTATTTACCACCCTGGCTATCTGCTCAGGGCGTGGGCAATCATGATTACAGTTTACATATATCTGACATTGTACAGTAGTCTGTAACTACTGTAGGTACAAGGTAAAATATAAATATAAACATACATCATACAAAAATTATTACTTACATATGCTTTTGCCACTGGTTTGAATAACACTGTTTTTGCATACGGGAGTTATCACATAGTAAATTGGGGTATAGTACGAGTATATCTTCCAATGTATCAGATGAAATGAAATATTCACATAGTTCTTTATACCTCATGTTGGGGTGGTCTGAAAGGCTGTATCACTGACATTCCGAGATTAGTGCTCAAGCGTTCTTTTGTTTTCTTCGTTACACAGTCTACATTAGATTCATCTGCACTTCTTGCACCGTGCAGTTGCAGTACATTCTGAAACCCTAAAGTATTCTGGCAATAACCACGTCACACTGTTGGTTTGACTTCGGTCCCAAACCCATAGGAAGGCTTGCCATCCCTATACTGATGTATTTGCCTTATGGTACAGCTTTCGGGCCTTTGAGTGTTATCGATCTACTAGTTCTTATGAGAACTTTCAATATATGTGCAATCCTAGCAAGAGGCATCCCAAGATCATGTTCACAATATCCTTGCTGCAGGCTTTTTTCCCCAATTTGGTCTACGTGGTCGTGCTTGGGGTATGCCAACATGAGATGGTATCCATACAAACTGAAGTTGAAATACGCTCTGTTGCATAGGTTACATTACGCTTAATGCAACTCCCCAATTTTTTCATCGCCACCGCTTGAAAGAATTTAGCGTCGAAGAGCACTTTGAGAGTCACAAAAAACTACTCCAGAGCCCTTAGACATTAAGAATTCCTTTGCGAGGAGTATACCTGCCAGCTCCGTTTGTGTAGTGCGGGCCCCAGTTTTGTATTCTCATATTAACTTGATGTTGTAGTAAGCCATTTTTGTATACAGCGCAAGCACAACCAGCTTTGTATCCAGACTGTACGGATCCGTCGGCGTAACACTCATAGCATCATCACCCATAGATTCTGTGTGTTCCTTTTACCGTTGCTAGCGCAAATTGTTTCAACACACATTTATGCACCCTTTTTTTTTTGTGGTAGACAGTAAGGTGCACGATAAAGTTGAATTTTCCATGGTGGAATGGAGCGCCCTTTTTGGTATTTTACTAATTGGAACATTGAGTTTTATAATTTTCATGGAGTTTTTGTGTACAGAGGGCGCGCGTGGTGTGATTTGTCACGTCTACTTGCGTGATTTTATGTTGCAGTTGTTTTTGGAAATTGAGAGATACGAGGGTTTCCCTCAGAGCTTTGACCCCAAATAGGGTGGAAATAAATATTATTCTATCAGAAAATGGATGGTAATTTTTAATTCTGATCTCATGTTTACTATCCTTGCTGTTCTCGGGGCGCCGAGGATAATCCTCATAGCTTCATTTTGCACTACCTCCAAACTACCTATTTCTGATTCCTTACACTGCAACAAGTGCAGTGCATGGTAGTCTACAATGACCTTATAAAAGCCAAGTAAAACAGTCTAGCGAGCTTAACATTGATGCCATGTTCTCTTCCGCAAAGAACTTTCAAAGGTTTCAATCTCTCCCAGAGTTCTTCTTTAGAGAGAGGACCAGGTCTGCATCATTTACATTCACCCCGAGATATTTATACTTGTGGCATATGTCAAGCCCCTGGTCACCTATGCGAAAAGTGGGTGGGGGTAGATACATGGGTTAGACCCATTGTTTTCTCAGCGGAAATGACTAATCCACACTCATGTGCCTTTGCTGTGATTCTGTCGAGAATTATTTGCATCCTCACTTGTGATGATGCTCTGACGCAATGTCATCAGCATAGCATATAATGGATTCACCATCCCCAAGGGGATATCTGCCACCAGCTTGGCATGAGGACATTGAAACAGCATGGGGCTGAGACTCCCCCCTGTGGCGTCCAAGTTCAAAAGACTGTGAAGGGAACTTCTCACTCCCTGAACAGGACACTTGCAGATCTGTCGAGAGATACATTCTAATCCAGTTCAATTTTTTCCCCCGGATGCCAAAGCTTACTAATTGTTCTAGGATAACTTCTCTGTTTGCAATGTCAAAAGCTGACTTAAGGTCAAAAAAAACAGTGTGTTTCCCCTGGATTAGAGTGTGAAAAGTATCTGCAAAGCAATGTTGTGTGCTACGTCCCGATAGAAATCCGTACAGTCTGTGAGAAAATTTTCCCTTGTAACTGTACCTGAGTCTGTTCAAAATTATCCTTTCTAGAACTTTCCCTACACATGAGGTTAATAAAATTTGGTCGGTATTTATCAGTGTTTGATTGGGTTTAATAGGATGATTGGGACTGCGTGTCCGGGAGCCAGGCGGGAATACCTTGTGACAAACTTAACCTGTATGGGTGCAAAAGGGGATTACCAGGTACCTGAGCTATAAGGCGGGGACATTATAGGTAATTCCATCACCTGGGGCGGACGTTTTTCCTTTTGGATCAGTGCATTGTTCAGTTCCCATCAGGGGATTCAGCAAAGTCTGAGGGGTCAGTATCAAAACATCCAACTCAATGGCAAATTTGCGTGCAATTTTAGTTTGGGACTAAGGTGATCCTGAATATTTGTGGGAAGTGAGCTCAATTTGGACGTCAGCCCATTGACTAAGGAGCATATCTGTTTGTGCAAGAGGACTAGGGAACTGCGGGGTGTTAGTTGGTTTGCCTGAAAGTCGATTAATTTTTTCCAGACCTCCGACATTTAGGTGTTATTTTTAATTCTTTGTAGGAACTGTTCAAAGTGTCATTTCTGAAATGAGTTTTTAATTCCCCTAGGTTTTTGTTAGCTTTAAGAAATTCAATAAGGTTGTCACGGGATTATCCTGCTTGTAGATATCATAAAGCTCCTGAACTCGCTTTTTTTCCCTAATAATGTTAGGGTCACCGACCCACTTAGGTTGTTTGCAGCGTTGTGAGTTGCTGTTCTTGAAAGGGTTTTTTTTGGGCAGACCCAAATGTTGTAGTAATCAGTGACCACTGTTGTCATGTCCATGGAAAATTTATCAACACTTGTTACTGTGTAATCATTGTACCAGTCATAGATACGTGATTTAAAGTGATGCTCAAGGTAAGGGGGGATAGAAATTTTGACCCTATTTGTTTTTGTTTTTTATTATCAACAGCGTAACTCGTTACTATTGCAAAGTGGTCACTGATTAGCTCTGTTGCAAGCATGCTTCTGACGTTTCCATGCACAAGATCCCTTTTACATAATCTAGCCTGCCTCCCGCCACGTGAGTTTGCCTGTCTGTATATATACTGTCATAGATCTGTTGTTCACAAAATGTCGGAACTCTTCGCCATTTTCATTTCATTGACTATCTCCAAATGTATAATGTCTAGCATTAAAATCTCCCATGCATATTGTGCCCTTTATCTGAAAGTTGGGCAGTGAAAGTCTGAAACTTTCTACACCTTGCGTTTTACATTGTACAGAGAGAAAAACCAGAGGCTGTTCGAATATGTAAATGCTGATACTGCACATTATTGTCATTAGATTTCTGCACCAACTTATGCGGTATGGTGTCACTGACATAAGTCAATAGGCCTTCATTCCTGTGTTGTATAGGAGTGGTAGCCTCTAATTCTAGGGGCGGTTTTATTTAGTGACTGATGTGAAGGGCTCTTGTAAACAGATAA
>NW_023658657.1:17500-23394 GCF_015228065.2 Penaeus monodon | reverse complement strand
TGTTTTGATGATATCATGATAATAATGATAATAATCATGATAATATGATTATAATAACAGGAATTGTGTCCATATATAATAAAAAGGTAAAAAAAAAAAATCCCAAAAGTTGAAAAAGCGGCAAAATCTAGCGAAATTGAGAGTAGCTCCAAAATGACGTTTTTTCCATTCATTTGATGATTCTGGCAATTATTAGGTAATAATGATAATATTACCAGAATTCTATTAATCATGATAATAATGATGATAAAGTGAGAATAAGAGAATTTGGGATAACATTTGATGATTATTAATATTATTACTATTATCCTTATTATTATCATTATTATCATTATTATTATTATTATTATTATTATTATCATTATTATTATTATTATCATTATTACTTTAATTATTAGTATTATACCAAAAATATTATAACTGTAATAATAACAATAATAATAATAAAAAGTATAATTATAATAATACTAATTGTTATAACATTGTTATTAATATTATTATTGTTATCATTATAATTATTATTATTTTTACTGGTAGTATAATTGTAAAAATTATTATTATAACAGTAATAATTACAGTAATAAGGATATTAATTGAAATAATGATATAAATAATGATTATAAAAACGTTATTATTGTTATTATTATTGTTATTACTATTATTATTGTAGTTGTTATTAGTATAGATGTAAAATTATATATTATAACTGCAATAATTGCAATAATAATGATAATAATTGCATAATGATGATATAATTGCAATAATGATGATAATGGTGATGATAATGATGATAATGATGATGATAACGATAATAATGATGATAATCATGATAATAATGATGATAATATCAGGAATTGTGTCCATATATAATAAAAAAAGGTAAAAGAAAAAAAATCTCAAAGTCAAAAAGCGGCAAATCTAGCAAATATAGCCTTTTGAGAGTAGACTCCAAATGACGTTTTTTTTTTCCATTCATTAAATGATTCTTGCAATTATTAGGGTAATAATGATAATAATTACCAGAATTCTATTAATCATCACAATAATGATGATAAAAGTGAGAATAAAGAGAATTTGGATAACATTTGATGATTATTAATATTATTACTATTATCATTATTATTATCCTTATTATCATCATTGTTATTAATATTATTGTTATTATTATCATTATTATTTTTTTTACTGGTAGTAAAATTGTAAAATTAATTATTATAACAGCAATAATTACAGTAATAATGATAATAATTGCAATAATGATGATAATAATTGCAATAATGATGATAATGATGATGATAATGATGATAATGATGATAATGATGATGATAACGATAATAAAGATGATAATCATGATAATAATGATGATAATAAAAGATATTGTGTCCATATATAATAAAAAAGGTAAAAGAAAAAAAATCCCAAAAGTCGAAAAAGCGGCAAAATCTAGCGAAATATAGCCTATGGAGAGTAGACTCCAAAATGACGTTTTTTTCCATTCATTTGATGGTTCTGGCAATTATTAGGGTAATAATGATAATAATTACCAGAATTCTATTAATCATGACAATAATGATGATAAAAGTGAGAATAAAGAGAATTTGGATAACATTTGATGATTATTAATATAATTACTATTATCATTATTATCATTATTATTATTATTATTATTTTTTTTTTTTTTTTTTTATCTTTTTTTTTATTATTGTTATTATTATCATTATTATTATTTTTACTGGTAGTATAATTGTAAAATTATTATTATACAGTAATAATTACAGTAATAACAATATTAATTGAAATAATGATATAAATAATGATTATAAAAACGTTATTATTGTTATTATTATTGTTATTACTATTATTATTGTAGTTGTTATTAGTATATATGTAAAATTATATATTATAACTGCAATAATTGCAATAATAATGATAATTAAACCAATAATGATGATAATAATTGCCAATAATGAGATAATAATTGCAATAATGTTTAATTGATATTTTTGGTTAACGTAATAATGAGGGGAAATTTCATGAATAAAAATAAATAAATAAAAACCCATGAATTGTGTCCATTAAAAAAAAAAGGGTAAAAAAAAAAAAACCCCAAAAGTCGAAAAATTTGGCAAATCTAGCAAAAATTAAAACCCTTTTGAGAGTAACTCCAAAATGACTTTTTTTTTCCATTCTTTTTCTGATTCGGGGCAATTATTAGGGTAAAAAAGGGATAAAAATTCCCCCAAATTCAAATTAATCATGACAAAATGTGAAAAAAGTGGGGAAAAGGAATTTGGTTTAACTTTATGAAAAATTTGATATTATTACTTTTATCATTATTTTTAAATCAAAATTATCAATTATTATTATTATTTTTTATTATTATTATTATTATTATTATTTTTATTTTTTATTATTTTAAATTTTAGTATTATTCCCAGAAATATTTAAAACCCTTAAATTAATAACAAAAATACTAATAATAGTAAAATTTATAATAATACTAATTTTTATAATATTGTTATTAATATTATTATTGTTATTATTATCATTATTATTTTTTTACTAAAGTAAAATTCTAAAAATAATTATTATAACAGTAAAAATTTTACGTAATAACGATTTTAAATTTTAAAAATAAAAATATAAATAATGATTATAAAAACTTAATTTGTTATTATTATTTTTTTATTACTTTTATTTTTTTAAATTTTTGTTTTTAAGTATAGTTTTAAAAAATCAATTTTTATAACTGCAAAAATTTGGGCCAATAAAAATGATAATAATTCAATAATGGGGGAAAATTTTATGCAATAATGATAAATAATTTATGAATAATATGAAAATGAGATAATGATGATGATAACGATAAAAAGGGATGAAAACCCATGATAAAAATATGATAAAAACCCAAAAATTGGGGTCCTTAAAATAAAAAAAAGGTAAAAAAAAAAAAACCCCAAAGTCAAAAAACCCCCGGGCCAAAATCACAAAAATATGGGCCTTTTTGAGAAAAGACCCCAAAAAGACTTTTTTTTTCCATCCATTTGATGATTCTGGAAATTTTTTAGGGTAAAATGATAAAAATTACCAAATTTCCCCTTTTAAATCATGCAATAATGATGAAAAAAGTGAGAAAAAAGAAAATTTGGAAACGTTTGATGACAAATTAAATATTTTACTATTACTTTAAATTATTATCATTATTATCATTTTTAAATTATTATTATTATTATTATTATTATTATTATTATTATTATTATTATTATTACTTTAATTATTAGTATTATTGCCAAAAAATATATTATAACTGTAATAATAACAATAATAATAATAATAAGTATAATTATTATAATACTAATTGTTATAATATTGTTGTTAATATTATTATTGTTATTATTATCATTATTATTATTTTTACTGGTAGTATAATTGTAAAAATAATAATTATAACAGTAATAATTACAGTAATAACGATATTAATTGAAATAATGATATAAATAATGATTACAAAAACGTTATTATTGTTATTATTATTGTTATTACTATTATTATTGTAGTTTTTATTAGTATAGATGTAAAATTATATATTATAACTGCAATAATTGCAATAATAATAATAATAATTGCAATAATGATGATAATAATTGCAATAATGATGATAATGATGATGATAATGATGATAATGATTATGATAACGATAATAATGATGATAATCATGTTAATAATGATGATAATAACAGGAATTGTGCCTATATATAATAAAAAAAAGGTAAAAGAAAAAAATCCCAATAGTCGAAAAAGCGGCAAAATCTAGCGAAATATAGACTTTTGAGAGTAGACTCCAAAATAACGTTTTTTTTCCATTCATTTGATGATTCTGGCAATTATTAGGGTAATAATGAGAATAATTACCAGAATTCTATTAATCATGACAATAATGATGATAAAAGTGAGAATAAAGAAAATTTCGATAAAATTTGATGATTATTAATATTATCATTATTATTATCAGTATTATCATTATTATTATTATTATTATTATTATTATTATTATTATTATTATTACTTTAATTATTTGTATTATTGCCAAAAAATATATTATAACTGTAATAATAACAATAATAATAATAATAAGTATAATTATAATAATACTAATTGTTATAATATTGTTATTAATATTATTATTATTATTATTATCATTATTATTATTTTTACTGTAGTATAATTGTAAAAATAATTATTATAACAGTAATAATTACAGTAATAACGATATTAATTGAAATAATGATATAAATAATGATTATAAAAACGTTATTATTGTTATTATTATTGTTATTACTATTATTATTGTAGTTATTATTAGTATAGATGTAAAATTATATATTATAACTGCACTAATTGCAATAATAATGATAATGATTGCAAAAATGATGATAATAATTGCAATAATGATGATAATGATGATGATAATGATGATAATGATGATGATAACGATAATAATGATGATAATCATGATAATAATGATGATAATAACAGGAATTGTGTCATTATATTATAAAAAAAAGGTAAAAGAAAAAAAATCCCAAAATTTGAAAAAGCGGCAAAATCTAGCGAAATATAGCCTTTTGAGAGTAGACTCCAAAATGACGTTTTTTCCATTCATTTGATGATTCTGGCAATTATTAGAGTAATAATGATAATAATTACCAGAATTCTATTAATCATGACAATAATGATGATAAAAGTGAGAATAAAGAGAATTTGGATAACATTTGATGATGATTAATATTATTACTATTATCATTATTATTATCATTATTATCATTAATATTATTGTTATTATTATTATTATTATTATTATTATTATTATTATTATTATTATTACTACTACTACTTTAATTATTAGTATTATTGCCAAAAAATATATTATAAATGTAATAATAACAATAATAATAATAATAAGTATAATTATAATAATACTAATTGTTATAATATTGTTATTAATATTATTATTGTTATTATTATCATTATTATTATTTTTACTGGTAGTATAATTGTAAAAATAATTATTATAACAGTAATAATTACAGTAATAACGATATTAATTGCAATAATGATGATAATGATGATGATAATGATGATAATGATGATAATGATGATGATAACGATAATAATGATGATAATCATGATAATAATGATGATAATAACAGGAATTGTGTCCATATATAATAAAAAAAAGGTAAAAGAAAAAAATCCCAAAAGTCGCAAAAGCGGCAAAATCTAGCTAAATATAGAATTTTGAGAGTAGACTCCAAAATGACGTTTTTTCCATTCATTTTCTGATTCTGGCAATTATTAAGGTAATAATGATAATAATTACCAGAATTCTATTAATCATGACAATAATGATGATAAAAGTGAGAGTAAAGAGAATTTGGATAACATTTGATGATTATTAATACTATTAGTATTATCATTATTATTATCATTATTATTTTTATTATTATTATTATTATTATTATTATTATTATTATCATTATTATTATTATTATTATTATTACTTTAATTATTAGTATTATTGCCAAAAATTATATTATAACTGTAATAATAACAATAATAATAATAATAAGTATAATTATAATAATACTAATTGTTATAATATTGTTATTAATATTATTATTGTTATTATTATCATTATTATTATTTTTACTGCTAGTATAATTGTAAAAATAATTATTATAACAGTAATAACGATATTAATTGAAATAATGATATAAATAATGATTATAAAAACGTTATTATTGTTATTATTATTGTTATTACTATTATTATTGTAGTTGTTATTAGTATAGATGTAAAATTATATAATAATAATGATAATAATTGCAATAATG
>NW_023658657.1:0-12500 GCF_015228065.2 Penaeus monodon | reverse complement strand
AATTAAAAAATTTTATAATAATAAAAAATAATATTATTATTGTTATTATTATCATTATTATTATTTTTACTGGTAATATAATTGTAAAAATAATTATTATAACTGCAATAATTGCAATAATAATGATAATAATTGCAATAATGATGATAATAATTGCAATAATGATGATAATGATGATGATAATGATGATAATGATGATAATGATGATGATAACGATAATAATGATGATAATCATGATAATGGGTGGGTGCTTCACGTGCATGGTGATGTGAAGCGATTGTGTGGTAGCCTAGATAGTGTTAAGTGCTTGCATGCCTTTTCGCTTGCAGCTTCCACCCCTGGCTAGCCCAGTGCGAAAAAGGGAGCAGTTTCCGCATAAGTCTCCCCTGCCAGGTCACAGCCTCTCCATCATTAAGACTTCTGCAGTGCCTCCTCGTGGCCACCCATGGGTAACTGGGTACCTTGCGGTCCCAGGCTAAATCTGTGGGGGATCTCGGAGCAGCAGGAGGCCCCAGAGGTACCGAGTTATGGCCCACCGGCGTGTGGACACGCTCTGGCTTCGTACCAACTCCTGCCCCTAGCCACCCTGGGGTAATGGGGCGGCTCGGGGGAGCTGGGCCTTGCCAGTCCTCCTCCCCCCAGAATGACCCTCTGGCAACGTCTTTTATAAATGGAAATGCTGGGGGGAGGGGTGTTGTCCCTCCCACCCAGCAAGTAAGGCGGGCTGTGGGTCCCGCTGGGAGGGCAAATGTCGGGGTGCAGGATTGGAACAAGAGTTACTCATCCCGCCTGCGCCCCGGCAGGCGCCAACCCACCATGAAGCTTGTGGGGGAAAGCCCTCGGGAACCCCACAGGTGGATAGGCGGTCCCACAGCCTGCCGCCCCCCTTTATCTGGGGCTGTGTTGGTGGGGGCGGCAGAGGTGGCGTGCACCCGGAGTGACCACCCGAGGCTTAACCTCAGGCGTGCTTTCCGGGTAGGCGCTTGGAACATCCGGTCCTTGCGGCAGGATGAGCGGTTACCTCTGCTATCGCGGGAATGAGCGACGGGGAGTTGAGGTGGCTGCCCTCTCAGAGGTGAGAAGACCTGGTAGCGGCACGATCAGTGTGGGTGGTTACACCTACTACTGGTCGGGCCGCAGCGATGGTCACCACCTCCAGGGTGTAGCCATAGCCATCTCCAGTCGACTTCAGCCTGCGGTAGTCGAGGTGACACCGGTTGATGAGCATTGAGACTGAAGCATGCTTTTGGCTTCATGTCTCTTATTGCTGTATACGCTCCTACCGATGTACATAAAACCGATGTGAAAGAGGCGTTCTACGCCAAACTCGCATCTGTGGCAGACGATTGCCCCCGGCGAGACATTCGCATTGTTCTGGGCGACTTCAATGCGGTATCCGGCTGTGACCGAACTGGCTACGAGATGTCTGTCGGCCCCCATGGCTCGGGAGCTGATCCCAGCAGCGAGAATAGCCTCCTTCTCCGGGACTTTGCTAGGTCCCAGAAAATGAGGATCTCTGGCTCCTGGTACCAGCGCTCCAACTCGCATCGCTGGACTTGGTACAGCGATACGGGTACAGTGGCCAAGGAGATCGACCACATTCTTGTCAGCACGCGATGGAGGATACTCCAGAACTGCAGGGTTTACCGGAGTGCTGAGTTCTGTGGCACCGACCATAGGCTGCTTGTGGCTACCCTGCGGCTCCACTTCAAAACTCCCCGTCCCTCCAGTGGCCACCCTAAGGTGTTTCACTTGGACAGACTAAGGGAGGAGGAGTGTGCCCGGGGGTTCGCCACGGCAGTCTCTGACCGATTCTCAGAAACCAGCAACCTGACGGATCCAGTTGCTCTGTGGGAGTCCTTCAAGCGCGTAACACTCGAAGCAGCTCAGGAGTCCATTGGCGTACGCCCAAGGACAAGGCAGAATACCATCTCCCTGGAGACATTAGAGGCCACTGAAGCGTGTCGCAAGGCTCGGCTGAATGGGAATCAAGTCTTGCGTCGTTCCATGGTGCGTAGGGCTCGGACACTGCTGAGAAGGGACAAGGAACAGTTCATCAGGAATCTTGCTGAGGAGGTCGAAGGCCATTTCTTGGTAAATGACCTTCGCCTCCCTGAGAAAACTGAACCCTAAGCCCTCCTCACAGATGACTGCAGTCCGATCAGCGGATGGACGGATCATCTCAGATCATGTTGGGGTTCGTGAACGTTGGGGTGAGTATTTTGAACAGTTGTACCAGGTGGATCCTCCAACAGTTAGCTTGGATGCAAGCGATGTCTCAGGCCTGTGCCGGACCCACCCATCAGCGAGGAACCTCCTACCCTAACAGAGGTTAGGCTGGCGATTTCCAAGCTGAAGAGTGGGAAAGCTGCAGGCATATGTGATATCCCTGCTGAACTGCTAAAGGCTGGGGGTGAACCTATGGCTCGGGGCCTGCATACAGTCCTGACTGCCATTTGGCAGTCTGGTACCATTCCCCCTGACCTGCTGAGGGGCGTGGTCATCCCTCTCTGGAAGGGGAAAGGGGATCGATGGGACTGTAGCAACTACCGTGGCATTACACTGCTCAGCATACCAGGCAAGGTTCTCTCGCAAGGTTCTGAAACGGATCCGCAACCACCTACTGAGGCACCAGAGACCGGAGCAGTCTGGATTTACTCCTGGCAAGTCCACAATAGACCGTATACTAGCGCTTCGAGTAATTGTGGAACGCCGTCGTGAGTTTTGGGCGTGGGTTGCTTGCAGCCTACATCGACCTCAAGAAGGCGTTTGACTCGGTGCATCGGGAATCGCTATGGGAGATCCTGAGGCTCAGGGGAATTCCGACACAGATTATGGCCTGATAGCAAGCCTCTATACTGGTACTGAAAGTGCTGTAAAGTGTGGTGGGGGTATGTCGAACTTCTTCCCTGTTAATTCAGGGGTGAGGCAAGGCTGTGTCCTTGCACCCACACTTTTCAACTCCTGTATGGACTGGATAATGGGCAGAGCTACTAGCCAAAGTCAGTGCGGAGCAACACTAGGCAATATTAAGGTCTCGGACCTTGACTTTGCCGACGATGTTGCCATCCTATCTGAGTCCTTGGAATCACTTGTGGCGGCTCTTGATGCATTTAGCAATGAGGCGAAGCCTCTAGGCCTAGAGGTCTCCTGGACCAAGACCAAGATTCAGGACTTTGGGGGCCTGTTAGGGGAAACCGTTCAGTCGATCCATGCTTGCGGCGAGGACGTTGAAGTCACAGAAAGTTTTACATACCTTGGTAGCATAGTCCATATCTCTGGGTTGTCAGACCAGGAAGTCAGTAGAAGGATTGGTCTGGCAACAGGAGCCATGAACTCGATCAACAAGAGCGTTTGGAGATGTCGGTACCTATGCAGAAGGACCAAGCTGCGTGTCTTCAAGGCCTTGATACTTCCAGTTCTACTCTATGGAAGCGAAACCTGGACGCTATCCAGTGCCTTGGAGTCTCGCCTTGATGCCTTTTGTAACAAGTCCCTTCGCCGGATCATGGGGTACAGTTGGCAGGACCACGTGTCCAACCGGCGGTTACACCGTGAGACTGGCATGGGACCTGTTACTTGCATAATCCGGGATCGCCAACTCAGGCTATATGGCCACCTAGCTCGCCTCCCTATGGACGACCCTGCCCACCAGGTTGTCTCTCTGCGAGACAACCCTGGGTGGAGGAGACCTGTGAGACGTCCTAGGAGATCATGGCTTGGGCAGCTCGACGAGACCTGTCGTGAGGAACTAGAGATGGGCCGTGTGCCTGCCTGGAGACTCGCCTCGAGGGATCCTCGTGGCTGTAAGCGAAGGGTGGATGCGGCCATGCGCCCCCGTCGGCGTTAGCCCCTTGATGATGATGAGGATAATAAAAAAAAAGGTAAAAGAAAAAAAATCCCAAAAGTCGAAAAAGCGGCAAAATCTAGCGAAATATAGCCTTTTGAGAGTAGACTCCAAAATGACGTTTTTTCCATTCATTTGATGATTCTGGCAATTATTAGGGTAATAATGAAAATAATTACCAGAATTCTATTAATCATGACAATAATGATGATAAAAGTGAGAAATAAAGAGAATTTGGATAACATTTGAGGATTATTAATATTATTACTATTATCATTATTATTATCATTATTATCATTATTATTATTATTATTATTATTATTATTATTATTATTATTATTATTATTACTTTAATTATTAGTATTATTGCCAAAAAATATATTATAACTGTAATAATAATAATAATAATAATAATAATAAGTATAATTATAATAATACTAATTGTTATAATATTGTTATTAATATTATTATTGTTATTATTATCATTATTATTATTTTTACTGGTAGTATAATTGTAAAAATAATTATTATAACAGTAATAATTACAGTAATAACGATATTAATTGAAATAATGATATAAATAATGATTATAAAAAGGTTATTATTGTTATTATTATTGTTATTACTATTATTATTGTAGTTGTTATTAGTATAGATGTAAAATTATATATTATAACTGCAATAATTGCAATAATAATGATAATAATTGCAATAATGATGATAATAATTGCAATAATGATGATAATGATGATGATAATGATGATAATGATGATGATAACGATAATAATGATGATAATCATGATAATAATGATGATAATAACAGGAATTGTGTCCATATATAATAAAAAAGGTAAAAGAAAAAAAATCCCAAAAGTCGAAAAAGCGGCAAAATCTAGCGAAATATAGCCTTTTGAGAGTAAACTCCAAAATGACGTTTTTTCCATTCATTTGATGATTCTGGCAATTATTAGGGTAATAATGATAATAATTACCAGAATTCTATTAATCATGACAATAATGATGATAAAAATGAGAATAAAGAGAATTTGGATAACATTTGATGATTATTAATATTATTACATTATTATTATTATTATTATTATTATTATTATTATTATTATTATTATTATTATTATTATTATTACTTTAATTATTAGTATTATTGCCAAAAAATATATTATAACTGTAATAATAACAATAATATAATAATAAGTATAATTATAATAATAATTTTATAATATTGTTATTAATATTATTATTGTTATTATTATTATCATTATTATTATTTTTACTGGTAGTATAATTGTAAAAATAATTATTATAACAGTAATAATTACAGTAATAACGATATTAATTGAAATAATGATATAAATAATGATTATAAAAACGTTATTATTGTTATTATTATTGTTATTACTATTAATATTGTAGTTGTTATTAGTATAGATGTAAAATTATATATTATAACTGCAATAATTGCAATAATGATGATAATAATTGCAATAATGATGATAATGATGATGATAATGATGATAATGATGATAATGATGATGATAACGATAATAATGATGATAAATGATGATAATAACAGGAATTGTGTCCATATAGGGTAAAATGATAATAATTACCAGAATTCTATTAATCATGACAATAATGATGATAAAAGTGAGAATAAAGCGAATTTGGATAAAATTTAATGATTATTAATATTATTACTATTATCATTACTATTATCATTATTATCATTATTATTATTATTATTATTATTATTATTATTATTATTATTATTATTATTATTATTACTTTAATTATTAGTATTATTGCCAAAAAATATATTATAACTGTAATAATAACAATAATAATAATAATAAGTATAATTATAATAATACTAATTGTTATAATATTGTTATTAATATTATTATTGTTATTATTATCATTATTATTATTTTTACTGGTAGTATAATTGTAAAAATAATTATTATAACTGAAATAATTGCAATAAAAATGATAATAATTGCAATAATGATGAAATAATTGAATAATTTTTCATTATTATTATTATTTTTTATTATTTTAAATTATTAGTTTTTTGCCAAAAATATATTAAAAACTGTATAAAAACAATAATAATAATAAAAATTTAAAATTTATAATATACTAATTTTATAATATTTTTATTAATTTATTATTTTTATTATTATCATTATTATTATTTTTATGGTAGTATAATTGTAAAAAAAAAATTATTTTTAACATAAAATTACAGAAAAACGAAATTAATTGAAATAATGATAAAAATAATGATTAAAAAAAACGTTATTATTGTTTTTTATTATTGTTTTTATATTTTTATTGTAGTTGTTATTGTATAGTGAATTTTAAAATTTTTTCAAAAATTGCAAATAATGATAATTTGCAATAATGATGATAAAAATTTGCAATAATGATGAAATTTGATGATATAATGATGATAAGATATTGATACGAAAATAATATGAAAAATTTCATGATAATAATGATGATAATAACAGGAATTGTGTCCATATATAAAAAAAAAAAAGAAAAAGAAAAAAAACCCCAAAACGAAAAAGCGGCAAAATCTAGGAAATATAGCCTTCTGGAGTAGCTCCAAAATGACGTTTTTTCCTTCATTTAAATATTCTGGCAATTATTGGGGAAATTTAATGAATAATTACCAGAATTCTATTAATCATGACAAAATGATGATAAAATGAGAATAAAGGAATTTGGATAACATTTGATATTTAATATTATTACTATTATAATTTTATTATCTTTATTATCATTTTTATTATTATTATTTTATTATTTTTTTATTATTTTTTATTTTTACTTAAAATATTAGTTTTTTGCCAAAAAATATATTTAACTGTAATAATAACAATAATGATAATAATAAGTATAATTATAAAAATACAAATTGTTAAATATTGTTATTGATATTTATTTTTATTATTATCATTTTATTATTTTTACTGGTAGTAAAATTTTGTAAAAATAATTTTTAAAACAGTAAAATTAAATTTTAAAAAGGTTTTTAATTGAAATAATGTTAAATAATGATTATAAAAACGTTATTTTTTTATTATTATTGTTTTTACTATTATTTTTGTAGTTTTTTAGTATAGATGTAAAATTATATATTATAACTGCAATAATAATGATAATAATGAAATATTGAATAAGATGATAATAATTGCAATTGATGAAATGATGATGATAATGATGATAATGAGATAATGATGTTTGATAACGAAAATAATGATGATAATCGGATAATAATGATGTAATAACAAAATTGTGTCCTAATAAAAAAAAAGGTAAAAAAAAAAAATCCAAAAAAATTTTCGAAAAATTTGGGCAAAACGGAAATATAGCCTTTTTTTGAAGAGACTCTAAAAAAAACTTTTTTTTCATTCATTTGATGATTTGGCAATTATTAGAAGATAATAATACCAAATTCTAAAACATGACAAAAATGATGAAAAAGTGACAATAAAGAAATTTTTGGATAACTTTGATGATTAAAATATTATTACATTATCATTATTATTATCTTTAAATATCATTATTATTATTTTATTATTATTTTTTTTATTATTTTTATTATTATATATTATTATATTATTTTTAAATTTAAATTACTAGTATTATTGCCAAAAAATTATTATAACTGAAATAATAACAATAAAATAATAAAAAGTAAATATAATAATACTAATTTATAATATTGTTTTTAATTTTTTTTGTTATATTTCATTATTTTATTTTTACTGGTTAGTTAATTTTGTAAAAATAATTATCTCATAAAAATTACAGTAATAAGATATTAATTGAAATAATTATATAAAAAATGATTATAAATAACTTATTATTTTTATTATTATTGTTATTACTATTATTTTTGTATTTTGTTTTTAGTATAGATGAAAAATTAATTATTATAACTGCAAAAATTTTGCAATAATTGATAATAATTGCAATAATGATGATAAAAATTTTGAAATATGTGATAATGATGTGATAATGATGAAATGTTGATGATAACGATAATAATGATGATAATCATGATAATAATGATGTAATAAAAAAATTGTGTCTTATAAAAAAAAAAGGTAAAAGAAAAAAATCCCAAAATTTCGAAAAAGGGGGAAAAAATCTAGCGTATAGCCTTTGGAGTAGACTCCAAATACTTTTTTTTCCATTCATTTGATGATTCTGGAAATTATTAGGGTAAAATGATAATAATTTCCAAATTCTTTTAAAATCATGAAAATAAGATGATCAAGTGAGAATAAAGAGTTTTTGGGATAACATTTGATGATTTTTTTAAAAATTTTACATTATAATTTTTATTATCTTATTATCATTATTATTATTTTTTATTATTATTATTTTTATTATTTTATTTTTATTATTATTTTTAATTATTATTTTTGCCAAAAAATATTTAAAACTGAAATAATCAATAAAAAAATAATAGGTATAATTATAATAATACTAATTTTTATAAATTGTTTTAAATATTATTATATTATATTATCATTATTATTTTTTTTACTGGTTAAAATTTGTAAAAAAATTATTATAACAGTAAAAATTACAGTAAAAACGATTTTAATTGAAAAAATGATATAAAAAATGATTATAAAAACGTTATTATTTTTTATTATTGTTATTACTATTATCATTGTAGTGTTATGATAGTTTAAAAATTATATATAAACTCAAAAAATTACAAAAAAATAAAAATTTGAAAAAAAAATGATGATAAAAATTGCAAAATGATGATAATTGATGAAATGATGTAAATGATGATAATGTGATGAAAACGAAAAATAATGATGATAACATGATAATATGTGATAATAACAGAAATTGTGTCCAAATATAAAAGAAAATTTTTAAAAAAAAAAAATGCCAAAAGTCAAAAAAAAGGGGCAAAAATCTAGCGAAATATAGTTTTTTGAGAGTAGACCCCCAAAATGATTTTTTTTTCCATTCTTTTGATTTCGGCAATTTTTTTGGGTAATAATGAAAATTTAATTCCCAGAATTCTTTAATCAGACAAAAAGATGATAAAAGGGATAAAGAAAATTTTGGATAACATTTATGATTATTAATTTTAAACTATTATCATTATTTTTATCATTATTTCATTATATTATTTTATTATATTATATTATTTTTTTTATTATTTTTATTTTTTATTACTTTAATTATTAGTTTATTGCCAAAAATATTATAACTGTAATAATAACAATAATAATAATAATAAGTATAATTATAATAATACTAATTGTTATAATATTGTTATTAATATTATTATTGTTATTATTATCATTATTATTATTTTTACTGGTAGTATAATTGTAAAAAATAATTATTATAGCAGTAATAATTACAGTAATAACGATATTAATTGAAATAATGATATAAATAATGATTATAAAAACTTTATAATTGTTATTATTATTATTATTACTATTATTATTGTAGTTGTTATTAGTATAGATGTAAAATTATATATTATAACTGCAATAATTGCAATAATAATAATAATAATTGCAATAATGATGATAATAATTGTAATAATGATGATAATGATGATGATAATGATGATAATGATGATAATGATGATGATAACGATAATAATGATGATAATCATGATAATAATGATGATAATAACAGGAATTGTGTCCATATATAATAAAAAAAAATGGTAAAAGAAAAAAAATCCCAAAAGTCGAGAAAGCGGCAAAATCTAGCGAAATATAGTCTTTTGAGAGTAGACTCCAAAATGACGTTTTTTCCATTCATTTGATGATTCTGGCAATTATTAGGGTAATAATGATAATAATTACCAGAATTCTATTAATCATGACAATAATGATGATAAAAGTGAGAATAAAGAGAATTTGGATAACATTTGATCATTATTATTATCATTATATATATATATTATATTATTATATTATTATTATTATTATTATTATTATTATATTATTATTGATATTACTTTAATTATTAGTATTATTGCCAAAAAATATATTATAACTGTAATAATAACAATAATAATAATAATAAGTATAATTATAATAATACTAATTGTTATAATATTGTTATTAATATTATTATTGTTATTATTATCATTATTATTATTTTTTATTGTAGTATAATTGTAAAAATAATTATTATAACAGTAATAATTACAGTAATAACGATATTAATTGAAATAATGATATAAATAATGATTATAAAACGTTATTATTGTTATTATTATTGTTATTACTATTATTATTGTAGTTGTTATTAGTATAGATGTAAAATTAATTGCAATAATGATGATAATGAAAATAATGATGATAATGATGATGATAACGATAATAATGATGATAATCATGATAATAATGATGATAATAACAGGAATTGTGTCCATATATAATAAAAAAGGTAAAGAAAAAAAAACCCCCAAAAATTTAAAAAGATTTTTTCCATTCTTTTTAAGGAAAATTTTTAAAAAAAAAAAAAACCCAAAAATTTCATTTTTCAAAAATATTAAAAAAAAAGGGAAAAAAAAAGGGAAAATTTTGGGATAAAAATTTATTTATTAATTTTAAATTTTTTATCAAATTAAAATTAACATTTTTTATTATTAATTATTATCATTATTATTATTATTATTATTATTATTATAATTACTTTAATTATTAGTATTATTGCCAAAAAATATATTATAACTGTAATAATAACAATAATAATAATACTAAGTATAACTATCGTAATACTAATTGTTATAATATTGTTATTAATATTATTATTGTTATTATTATCATTATTATTATTTTTACTGGTAGTATAATTGTAAAATAATTATTATAACATTAATAATTACAGTAATAACGATATTAATTGAAATAATGATATAAATAATGATTATAAAAACGTTATTATTGTTATTATTATTGTTATTACTATTATTATTGTAGATGTAAAATTATATATTATAACTGCAATAATTGCAATAATAATGATAATTATTGCAATAATGATGACAATAATTGCAATAATGATGATGATGATGATAATGATGATAATGATGATAATGATGATGATAACGATAATAATGATGATAATCATGATAATAATGATGATAATAACAGGAATTGTGTCCATATATAATAAAAAAAAAGGTAAGAGAAAAAAAATCCCAAAAGTCGAAAAAGCGGCAAAATCTAGCGAAATATAGCCTTTTGAGAGTAGACTCCAAAATGACGTTTTTTCCATTCATTTGATGATTCTGGCAATTAATTAGGGTAATAATGATAATAATTACCAGAATTCTATTAATCATGACAATAATGATGATAAAAGTGAGAATAAAGAGAATTTGGATAATATTTGATGATTATTAAAATTATTACTATTATCATTATTATTATCATTATTATCATTATTATTATTATTATTATTATTATTATTATTATTATTATTATTATTATTATTATTATCATTACTTTAATTATTAGTATTATTGCCAAAAAATGTATTATAACTGTAATAATAACAATAATAATAATAATAAGTATAATTAAAATAATACTAATTGTTATAATACTGTTATTAATATTATTATTGTTATTATTATCATTATTATTATTTTTCCTGGTAGTATAATTGTAAAAATAATTATTATAACAGAATAATTACAGTAATAACGATATTAATTGAAATAATGATATAAATAATGATTATAAAAACGTTATTATTGTTATTATTGTTGTTATTACTATTATTATTGTAGTTGTTATTAGTATAGATGTAAAATTATATATTATAACTGCAATAATTGCAATAATAATGATAATAATTGCAATAATGATTATAATAATTTCAATAATGATGATAATGATGATGATAATGATGATAATGATGATGATAACGATAATAATGATGATAATCATGATAATAATGATGATAATAACGGGAATTGTGTCCAAATATAATCCCAAAAAGTCGAAAAGCGGCAAAATCTAGTGAAATTGAGAGTAGACTCCAAAATGACGTTTTTTCCATTAATTTGATGATTCTGGCAATTATTAGGGTAATAATGATAATAATTACTAGATATCTATTAATTATGACAATAATGATGATAAAAGTTAGAATATAGAGAATTTGGATAACATTTGATGATTATTAATATTATTACTATTATCATTATTATTATCATTATTATCATTATTATTATTATTTTTATTATTATTATTATTATTATTATTATTATTATTATTATTATTATTATTATAACTTTAATTATTAGCATTATTGCCAAAAAATATATCATAACTGTAATAATAACAATAATAATAATAATAAGTATAATTATAATAATACTAATTGTTATTATATTGTTATTAATATTATTATTGTTATTATTATCATTATTATTATTTTTACTGGTAGTATAATTGTAAAAATAATTATTATATTATAATAACAGGAATTGTGTCCATATATAATAAAAAAGGTAAAAGAAAAAAAATCCCAAAAGTCGAAAAAGCGGCAAAATCTAGCGAAATATAGCCTTTTGAGAGTAGACTAAAAAATGACGTTTTTTATTCTTTTGATG
>NW_023658656.1:0-23398 GCF_015228065.2 Penaeus monodon | reverse complement strand
TAATCTTAATATGAACACAGACAACACCTAGCAAACTGGCTAATAATACATTTTCTCTAAGCTTTGGAAACCCCTCTTAACCTTCTGCGTTGGATCACAACCCACCATTTGGTAACTAGTGCATTATTAAGACTTTTATGATTATAAAAAAAAATATATGTATATAAAACAAAAACAATTAGTGAAAATTAATTACATTGCATTCTTCCATAAAGGGTCACTTTCAATCAAGCAAGAATTGCAGTCAAAAATTGATAAATACTTCAAAAGAAATACAGCTCAACAGAAAAACATTAAAATCATCCTTAAAATATTCTTACCTCCTTTAGATTAAATAAAACACCCCATCGAACAATAAATTTACCTTGAAGCTCTGAAGCTGAGCTGCAGTTGCAGCTGCTGCTGTGGCCTGGCTCACATAGGGCTGATACTGTGGAATTCCAGGGTTGCCTGCAACCACTTGGTGGTTTAGGCTCTCCACGTATGATGGAGGTGGATTTTGGAGGAATCATCTGGGTAACTCACTCCCGGGTGGCACCTGGGAAGGCAGCTGAGGGGGGAGGTCCTGTAGAAATAAGGAACATCTTTAATTTATTTTTGTCTAAGGAGACAAGTTTCCATAATTTAGTAGAATCAGCTATGCCAAAAAAACAATGATATAACAAGGACTAAATGTTTACTCTTTGATGTGACACAGTAGGAATGCCCAAAATCATTACAAACCCCAAAAGATATCAAATGCATTTAAAAAAAAAAAAAAGAAAAAAAAAAACAGCAGTCCTCTCCCAGAGAAGGAAGAAGACTGATCAAAAGGGGGAAATTTCTTCTACTATGCTGTAGCATTTTATCAATCTCTTTAGACCCTCACAGAGGCATGAGAGAGTGAGTATTCAAAAGTGAAAATCTCACCTTGGCAATGATTTATTTACGATACTGCGCACAGGAGGGGAAATGGGGGAACATTTCTGTCCCCCTCCTTCTAAACAAACGGCTCTTCTGGTGGACCCGTTTCTGTGCTATCCACATTGCCAAGCCCAGGTTTTCTGGGCTACCATATGGGCGATGATGCAACTTTGGATGGCACCGTTTTGCACAAGAAGGCAAAATATTAGTTGTCTATAATAAATAAAACTCAACTTTTTTCTACATCACTGCTAAAACACCAATGCTAAAATAAAGCTTCAAAAAATATCAAAAAGAAATATCTTGTGATCTAACCAAATGGGATGTTTAACAATACCAATAAACTTAAAATGATTATAATTACAAAACTTAACTTTCAAAGTAGGAAGGCAGTGGGTTATAAAATGGTAAATAACTAAATGCCACTTTACCAAAAGAGTGAATCAAGGAATTTGGATTACTAATGCAAATAAGTAATAAAAAAACCTTTAGATTAGAGTATTTTAAACCCCCCCCCCGGCCAGAAACATGAAAATGTCCACTGAAATTTTTTCTTTATCAAAATAAATTTTTCCCGTAAATGGTTTAAATAGGAAAAAGCCTTTTAAAGGGGGAACAAAAAAACAGGCTTACATGCCCTCCTTGTTTTCCCCCTTTTCCTAAATTTTTTTTTGGGTTTTTTTTTTTAAGGCTATCAAAATTGTATCTTTTTTGACTTATGATTTGATGCTATTAAAAAATTTAAGACCCCAACAAATTTTAAATTTTTACTGAAAAATCGGGGGAAAAGGGGTTTAAACAAAAAGAGAGGTTACACTAGAAATTAACCACGGAACTACGCACGGGTAGAGCCAAAAAATTTTGTAAGCAAAATTTCAAAAAATTTTAAAAACCTCACAGGGGGCATGGCATAATGTAATATCCCTGGCAACAGAATTTAAACCCCACAAAGAATGGTCTCTCTTTTTTCTTTCTCCTTTTGAAAATTCCATTATGTTACCAAAGACAAGAAAAAAATACCCTCTAACTCTTTTAATTTTAAAAAATTGACTGCACGCATCAAAAGCTCCCAAAAATAGATGAAATTTTAATAGCATTAATCAGATAGTAAGCACCAACGATATTTATTAAATAGGGGGAAGGGGGGGCCAATTACAAAAACCAATACTAAAGGGAAAAAAAATTTTCTAAAGCCCTGGAGGGGGTATAAAAATTTATTTTGAATAAAAAAAAAAATATGCAAATAAATAGGAAAAATAAAACAAAAAACAAATAAAAATATTTGTAAAAACATGTAAAAAGTCTTTAAAAAAATAGAAATGTTTTTCAAAAAAGGGCAAAAATTTTTCATTATTAAGAATTTGCAAAATTTTGGGGGTTTGATATTAAAATTTTTAGAGGTCATATATTAATCTAAATTACACTTACAAAATTTTAATTTTGTAGGCTGCAAAAAATGGGAAATTTAAAAAAAATAAACAATTGAAAACAATAATGTAGAGAGAACAATAGCAGTAATATTGCTAAAAAAAAGGATTTGTAGTATAATATAGTAATATTTAGCAAAGAGAAATAGTAATAGTAATTGTAATAGAAAGGAATAAATGCAACACTAAGGGACAACACTAATAAGACGGGAAAGAATGGAATATATTATTTTTTAAAAAAAATAATAAAATTTAATAAAATAATAAAATAATAATAAACAATAATAATAAAAAACAAAAACAATAATAATAAAAACAATAATAAAAAAAACAATAATAATAAAAAACAATAATTAATAATAACAATAAAAATTAATAACAAAAAAATAATAACAAAAAAATAAAAAACAAAAATTTAATAATAAAAATAATAATAACAAAAAACAATAATAAAAAAAACAAAAATAACAAAATAAAATAAAAATAAAACAAAAAAAAACAATAAAAATAATAAAAAAATAATAAAAAATTTAAATAATAATAAAATAAAAAATAAAAAAAAATTTAAAAAAAAATAATAAAATAAAAAATAAAAATTTAAAATAAAATAAAAAAATTTAAAAAAAAAAAAAATTTAATAAAATAAAAAAAATTTAATAACAATAAAAAATAAAAAAAAACAATAAAAAAAATAACAAAAAACAAAAATAACAATAAAAATAATAACAATAAAAATAATAACAAAAAACAATAAAAACAAAAAACAATAATAACAACAAAATAATAACAACAACAATAATAAAAAAAACCCAAAAATAATAATAAAAACATAATAATAACAACAAAAAATAATAATAACAATAAAAACAATATTATTTTTATTTTATTATTATTTTTTTATTTTTATTTATTTTTATTTTATTTATTATTATTTTATTTTTCTTATATTATTTTTTTACCCCCCAAATTTATTTTTTTTTTTTTTTTGGGTTTTTTTGTTGTTATTTTTGGTTATTGTTGTTGTTATTTTTTGTTTTATTATTATTTAAACCCAAAAAAACAATAAAAAAATAATAATAATAACAATAAAAATTTAATAAAACAAAAATTTAAGGGAATAATAACAATAAAAATTTAATAAAAAAACAAAATAAAAATAAAAATAAAAAACAATAATAAAATAAAAACCCAATAAAATAATAATAACATAATAATTTAAAATAAAAAATAATAATAATAATACCAAAAATTTAATAATAATACAATAATAATAATAATAACAAAAAAATAATAATAAATTAACAATAACAATAAAAATAACAAAACAAAACAAAAAAACAATAACAATAAAAAAAAAACCCAAAAACCCCCCAATAACAAAACAAAACAAAACCCAATAATTATTTTTATTATTATTTTTATTTTTATTATTTTATTTTTATTATTATAATCAAAAATAATAATTATTTTTGTTTTTTATAATAAAATTTTTATAATAATAATATTATTATAATGGGAATTTTAATAATTAATAAATAATTATCATAAAAATTTAAAATCAAAAAAAATAACAATAATAATAAAAACAAAAAAAATTTAAAAATTAAAAAATAATAATAAATTAATAATTTTAATAATAATAATAATAAAAATAATAATACAATAATAATAATATAATAATAATAATAAAAATAACAAAAAACAAAACAAAAAAACAAAAACCCAAAAATAACAATAACAATAATAAAAAATAATAATAAAAATTTAAAATAACAACAATAACAAAGGAAAAAAATAAAAAAAATAAACAATAACAAAAAAAATAAAATAATAACAAAACAAAAAACAAAAAAACAAAAACAAAAAAAAATAAACAATAAATAAAAAAATAAAAAAAAAATAATAATAAAAATTTAATAAAAAATAATAAAATAATAAAATAAAAATAATAATAAAAAAATAATAATAATAATAATAATAAAATAATACAATAAAAATTTTTAAGTACCCTTTTGTTATAACAAAAAAAAAGTACGTATTTATTTTTTTTTAAATCTGAATTCAGCCCTTTATTTTTTCAAAAACGGCTTTTAAAATTGTTTTTCTACTAAAAAAAATATTTTTTGACTGCAATATATGTAGTTTTTTTTGCCCCTTTTAAAATTTAAACTTTAAAAAATTTTAAACCAAAAAAATAAAAATTCAAAAAAAAAAAATACAAGGGTTCGGGGGCCCAAATAATATTTTCCCAAAAAATTTTTGGAGAAAAATGATTTTATAATCTAATTTTAAGTTTGTTTTTTTGGGAAAGTAAAAAAATAAAAACTAAAAACTTCTACATTTTGGGGACAAAAACATATAAATTTTCCTGTGCACCTCTTCATATATCCTGTGAAAAAAAAGGGTTTCCCAATGTAGTTTAAACATCCTGGGGGGTTTTAAGTAAAAGCAAAAGTTATAATATTCCCAGCGAGCCATAGAGATATGAGCTTTTTGGGGATAAAATTTGGAAAAACAAAGCTATTTATTCTATGGTTCATTATTACGAATTTTTTTTTCTTTCCAAAATTTTTTTCCCCTTGGAAGGAAAAGTGGAATTTTTTTTTTTTTTATTTTTATAAAATGATGCGGGATTTGTAATAAATTTTTGTTTATTTCTGTGAGATTTTTTTGTTCTGAGACAAAACTTAGAGAAAATATAAAAAAAAATTTTCTAGCACTACATAAAAAAAAACCCACAGAAAAAAACAAAAGGCCCCCAAAAAATAATATTATATAAAAATAAACAAAAAGAAAGACCAAACTATAAATTACCTTAAAAAAAAAAGTCTGGGGAAATCGCTGCTGTCTTTGATATGAGGGAATTTTACATACAAAAAAGCAGAAAAACTATAAAAATTTGCAAAATTCAAATTATATAATTATATTATATATATATATTTATATATATAAATATATATTATATATGATGTATGTTGTATTATGTATGTATGTATGTATTTTTTATGTTTTATGATGTATGTATGTATGTTTTGTATGTATGTATGATGTAAAATAATTTTAATATTATATTATATATATATATATATATAAATATATATATATATATTATATATAATCTGCAACATCAAACCTGTAATAAAGATACGGGCTTTAGGTTTTTAAAATTTTCCCAATTTTCTGTATAAAAAAAAAAAATAAATGAAGTTTTTAATATATAAAAAATACAAAAAACCCAATGAAAAAACCCCTTGCCCTTACTTTAATTTTTAGTTTTATTGTTTTAAATAGGGGATGGACCCATAGTGTTTAGTCTTTTATAGAGTTTTTTTTAAACCCCTACCTAGGGTCACAGTTTTCTTTTTTTTGGAAAGTTTTTAATTCTTATCTTTTCTTTTCCCTTTAATGCTATTGGTTTTTAAATAAATTTTTAATAATCCTTGTGTCAAAAAAACAACAGACGGATATTAATGGCACTGAAAAAATATAAACTTTTTCTTAAAAATTTCATAAAATGGGGAAATCATTTGTGGTCTTTTAAGGCTGAAAAATAGGCTATTCACACCAAAACTTTTGGGGGAAAACAAATTATGTGAAAACAACATTCACTAAAAACAGTTGAAAAAATTTAAAAAAAACTCTTTTTGGGGAAAAACCCCTTTTGCTGCTAAAAAAAGGTATCCCCAATTATATTTTTCTCTTGGGGAATTTTTTTTTACAATAAAGGGCTCTCCAAGGCTACCCACCAAGGGATTTTAGAACCCCAAATGTCACCTGTTTTCCGATTGATTTTTCCAAAGAAAACTTTAAACAATACTAGTACTTTTTATTATCAAAACTTAGATTTTATTTTGTTATCAAAAATTACTAACCCAATAAAAAAAAAATTGAGTTTTTTTTCCCAAAAAAAACAAGAAAATTGGGAAAAAACGGGGGAAAAAAAGTAGGGCTAGCAATGCGCCTAAATGTTTAAAACCCAAGAACTGCGTTTTAAAAAAAAATACCTAGCGACCAGTAATGTGGGGTTTGGTATGCATTGGAAAAATTCCTCGTTTTGCCGGGCTCATCAATATTCAAATACAGTATTAGGGGCCGATAGCTTATAGTTTTTTCAAAGGGTAAAATGATTGAAAAATAAAGATTTCCCTTCATTTTAAAGGGCTGTATAAAAAAAGTGAATTAAAAAAAATTTAGTCATACTATCAAAAAAAACGGGGAGCCCCTTTTCAATGCCCCGACAGTGCCGGGTATGTTTATGAAAGGCAATCTGCAACCGAGCAACTCAAAAGCCATTGCAGGGATATCTTTGCCTTTCGGGTTGTAGAATTAAGCAAAGGTGTAAAGACATTTAAACAAAAAACACTGGGGCCCTTACATTTTTTTCTGCCATCTCAGCTCAGTGGGTTAACCCCCCAATCTTCCCTTTTTAAAAACAGTAAAATTTAAGCAGTTATTAACATTGAAAAAGATTTAAGATCTCAAAAAAATTTCGGAGTGGTTCGTATTCCTACAGACCTGTCCCAAAAAAAAAGTAAGAGGTATTATAAATCAAAGGGTAAAAAAACTCTAATGAGGTTTCGGGGATGGGAAAAAAAATAGGGAACAATATTCTAAAAAAGAAGAAAAAAAAAACCTTTTGTATGTCTAAAAAGGGGTTACCAAATGTATATTTATTTTATCAGTAAAAGTACAAATGTTTCTTTTAAAGGGAATTGGTCTTTAAAATAATTTTCAAACTCTAAAAGGGTTGTGTAAAAAACAAGCCTATTTAACTATATCCCCCCAATAAATATGTCAGGTAAAATTTAAAAAGACGTCTGTACCCAAACACTGCCCTTTTGGGAAAGGGAAAAGGGCCCGGATCGGGGTTAGACTTCCTGAAAAATTTGTTTAAAATAAAAAACCCAGATCAAACCATCTTGCCAGAAATACATGGTAGAATATGGGGGTTTTGCCAGAGGGTAAATCCATTGGCTATGGCAATACGGGCATTTGGGCCCACACTCATGTTAAAACTTTCAGGTTAAGGCCCCCCATCACAATCACAAAGTTTTTCAGGGGGGCCCGCAAATGTGATGACCCAAGAAATGTAAAAAAATAAAGCCACTCAGTTACCATTAAACTTGTTTTTTGAAATTTGTATTTCTTTATTTTTAAAAACCCAGATCCATAAAAGGGAATTTTTTATTAAAAATTTACCCCAAAAGCCCCAAAAAAACACAAAATTTTTCAAAAAAATTTTCCAATATTATTAAATATTTTATTTAAAAAACTCAAATTTGACTGAATATCCTCGACACAAAATACCCAAACCAACCCCAAAAATTTTTAAACAAACTATATTTTTTAAAAAGGGTACATTTTTTCTCTGTGACCCCCAGTGACACATTAAAGCCAAAAAACAACCTGCGAACCCAAAACATTGCCACAAAAAAAATTTCCCCTACTCAAACCCCCCAATTCCCTGGGTTTGGGCTTTTTCCCCCCGGGGACCCCCAAAACCATTCAGGGTGGTTTTTTTGAAACCCCTTTTTTCTTCATTCTGTTTTTTTTCTTTCCCTGTGCATATTACTTTTTTAACAAGTTCGTATTTTTTCTACATGCACAAACCTATAGAAATTTTAAAAAATCCAATCAAAAGGAAACACAAAACAAGGGAAAAAATAATAAAAATATAAATAAAAAAAAAAAAAAAATTTAATATAAATAAAAAAAAAAAAAAAATAAAAAGAACCACTGACCAAATTCCTTTTTTAAATTAATTGAACAGCCATAAAGAAAAGGGCAAAAAATTAAAACCAAAATAGGGGACCCCCCAATTTTTGCAAAAAACATGCTTCCACCCGCAATTTTGTGAAGGAAAAACAAACCCCCCCCACAAAAGTTTTGGAAAAAAAAAAAAAAAAAAAAAAAAAAAAAAGTTTGAGGTGTTTCCTGCTTTTAAAAAACATACTGCTATGGAATTCTACGAGCTCTACCTCGCCAGAACCAGCCCGTATTAATTGCCTATTGCATAAATAGGGGGGGGGGTTTGTTGGCCTTTCCCCCACGGGAACAGAGCCCGTGGTTTTCCCATCCCAAAGTCCTATTCTGGAAAATTTACAAGTTAAAGCTCTGGTTTTAGAAAAAAAAAGGGCCCCAGAGGGGGGGGTTGGTCTTTACTAGGCACTAGGTGAAGAGCCCAAAAGGTTGCTTTGAAAAAGCCATTTTTAAAAACAAGAATTGCATCACTATCATGCTGGAGTTCCTTTTGCAGACCAGGGGAAAATTTTTGTAAATTTCTAAATTTAAAAATACATTTTAATTATGGGTTTTCTGTTTAGAAAACCACGGAATGTTTTCTCAAATAACCCCTTATTGCTTTAAAATTAAGCAAAAAAAAGGGGGAAAAGGGAAAAGACAAAAAAAAAATTAAGGTAATTAATCTTTCAATTTAAATTTCCCAAACAAGCAAAAATTTTTTTAAAAACCTGAAGTAGTCCTTTAATTTTTTAAATTTTCCAAAAAAACCTTTTTTTACTTTTGTTTAGGGGTTATTAAAACTTAAAAAAAAAAGGAGAAAATTGCTGTAGGGTTTAGTTAATAAAAAAAGGGCCGTTTTTCCCAAATTAACCCGTCGGGGGGATTTTCCTGAATCCTATTAAATCTAATTTTTGTAAACCCCCCTTTTTTTCCCTCAATTTAAGGGAAAGGATAGATTGTTCATAGCGTTTGGGCGTTTGGGAAAGCAATAGGGGGAGAAGAACAAAAATTATATCGAGAATTGACGCGAAACAAAAAAACTAGTCCTCTGCTTTTTCTATCTTATTTCATTTTTTCTCTTTTTCGCTCTATTCTCTGGGTATTTATAGGGACGTGGGATACCCTGGTTTTTGGATAACACGTTGATGAGACAACGAAGGGGGAAACGGGATATCTATAAAAAAAAAGAAGAGGGGAAAAAAAAGCTCACTGAAAAATAAACCAATAGAAATTTCCTCGTCTCATTTTCGATTTTTTCCCCGCCCAAAAAACCCCCCCCAAACCAAATAAAAACCAAAAAACCCCAACCAAAAAAGGAAAAAAAACAAAAAAAACCCAAAACGAAAATGAATAAAAAAAAAAAACATTAAATATAAAACCCTCGCCACCCCTTTGGCTCTCCTGCCCTTCCGTTTTTCCCCCCTTCAATCCCTACACATTAAAAAAAACAAACACAAACCCCACCAACAGTTTTCAATCCAACCCGTAACAAAAGGCCAAACACTTACCCTTTTTTCAGACAGGGTTTTTCCCGAGATGGGAAGCGAAGGGAGGACTTGGGCCCCTTTAGTTTAATTGAGGAGGGGGAGAGACGAGAAGGCCCTGCGTGTTGTCGCGATGGCGGAGTTGACGGGGAACCTGCTGGCTGGCTCCTCCTCCTCAATTCCTTTCCCCCTTTCCTCCTCACTTTCCCACTCTCCCCCCTTTCCTCTACCCCCTCTTTAAATAATTTTTTTCCTCTTTTTCTATAACCTTTCTCTCTTTCTCTTTTTTTTTTTTTTTTTTTTTTTGGTTTTTCCCATAATTCTTCCCTTCTCTTTTCCCCCTTTTCATTTCCTTATTTTCCCTTTCCCTTTTTTGGGTTTTTTTTTCTTCTTTCCGGGGGTTTGTTTTTTCCTTTTTGTTCCCCTTTTTTTTTTTCATTTCTTCCCCCATTAAAAATTTTCTTCTCCCTTCCTTTTCTTCTATTTTTCCCCCCCTATTTCCCCTTTTTTGGCCTCTTTTTTTCCTTTTTTTCGTTCTCTTTTTTTTTTTAAAATCTTTTTTTTTCTTATTTTTCCTCCCCCATTTACCTTGTTTTTCTTTTTATTCTTCTTTTTTCTCCTTTTTCCCTTTTTTTTTTTCCCCTTTTCTTTTTTTTTCCCTTCTTCCTACTCCCTTTTTCCCTTTTCTCTTCTTTCCATTTCCCAACTCCTCCTTTTTCCCCCCCTTTTTCCCCCTTTTTTCCTTCCTTTTCTTTCTATTTGGCCCCCTTTTTCTCTTTCGCTCCCCCCCCTCCCCCTTTAATTTTTAAATTTTCCCCTCCTTCCTCCTCATTTTCCTCCTTTTCCTTTTTCCCTCTTTTTCTTCGATTTCAATCGAACATATCATAATTCTGTAAAATTGTAAAGAAACCAAAGTGAAATTTAATAATAAAAATTTCATTTTTTAATAGTTTGGAATTTTTTGTTTATGGGGGGGGGGGGAGGGGGGGGGGAGGGGAAAAAGAAAGCTTTTTTGGGGGGAAAACAAAGGTAAATAGGTTATTTGTTTTGGTCTTTTTTTTTTATTTCATTATCGATCCGGAGGATTTATCGTTGAAACGTTATATCCTGTGATTTCCGATAATCCTAATGGTTTTGTGCGATTTTTCCTTTTTTTTTGGATAATATTTTTGGTGTGGATTTTTTTCAGGTTTTTTTAATAAAAAAAAGGGCAGAAATTTGGGGGGGGGAAAATCTGTTCTTGCTGTCGGAAAATTTTTTTACCCCTATATCATTCATTTTTGCTTTTTTTTTTCTCATTTTCGCGGAAAATTTTCTAAAAAAAAACTCAACTTTTTTAATTTATGTGGGGAAAAAAGGAGGCTTTTAGGTGAGAATTGGGTATTCTGATTTACTGGTATGGGGGTTATATAAACCATTTAAATAATTTATTTTTAAAGTTTTTATTATTTAATTTATTTCCGTTTCCCCTTTTCATTTTTTTAAACATTAAACACTACTACTATTTTTATTATTATTATTGTTGTTTTTTTGGTTTTGGGTTTTTTGTTGGTGGTGGTTGGTTTTTTATTATTTTATTATTTATTTTTTATTATTATTATTATTATTTTTAGTTTTTTTAAAATTAAAAATTATTATTCTTATATTATTATTATTATTATATTAATTTTTTTATTTTTAGTATGGGATTATTTAAATTATTTGTTTATTATTTTTTTAAATTTTTATTTATTATTATATTTTTATATATTATTTTTATATTATTATTATATTATTATTTTTATTATTTTTATTTTTAAAAATTATTATAAATTTTTTTATTATTGTATATTATTAAAATTTTTACCATTAATGGGGTTTCTATTTTACTTCATTATTTTATTTTTTTATTTTTTATAATTATTTTTTATTTACCCATTATTAATATTTTTTTAATTTAAAGGGGGTAAATTTTACATATTTCTTAGGTAAATTTTTTTCCCCGGCTTAACACCCCAAGGGTTGCCGGTTTGTGAACCCGTTGGGTTATTTTTCCCCCGAACTTAAAAGGGGTTTAAAAAAAAAATTTCAGATCAAAAAAAAAAATAATAAAAAAAAAAAAAAAAATTTAGAATAATAATAAAAAATAATAATAATAATAAAAAATAAACAATATTTATTAAAAATTAAAATAAAATTTAAAAAATGTAATAAAAAAAAACAATTTTTTATATTTTGAATTTTTTTTATACTATATTATTATTTTTTATTTTTTTTTACTATTTTATTTCATTATGTTATTATTTTTAAAATTTTTTTTTTTTTCTTATTGATTTTCATATTTAAAATATATACAATAAAATGTGTGTGTGTTTTTGTGTGGGGTGGGTGGGGTGTGGGGGGGGTGGGTGTGTGGGTGGGTGTGTTGGGATAGAAAATAAAATAGAATAAAATAATATAAAATTTTAATATAGAATATATATTAAAAGATTAGAGGGAATTATTTTTAAATATATAAGATATTATAAAATAGATTTAATATATATTAGTATATATTTTAAAATATAATTATATATATATAAAAATTTGTGTGTGTTTTTGTTTTTTAGATAGAAGGACCGACAGATAAAAGGGATGTATATATACTAATATGGGTATAAAACACACACACACACACAAAACACACACACACACACCCCACCACACACCACAACAAAAACCCCCCCACCCCACACAACCCCACACACACACACACCCCAACACACCCCCACACCCACCACACCATTTTAAAAATATATAATATATATATTTTAAAAAATAATAAAATATAATTTTAAAATATATATATATAACCTATATATATATATATATTTTATTTAAATATATAAATATAAAATTTTATATAATATATATATATTATTATTTTGTGTTTTATATTTTTATTTGGGATGTATGTAGTTTTATGCATTTTACAAACACTTTTGTTTTAAAAACATATTATGGGTTAAAACATTATGTTTTTTATGTATATACGAAAACCAAAATGATATGTGTATTATATGGGTATATAATGTGTTATATATGTATATATATAATATAATATATATAAAATATATATATAATATTAATTTTGTATATATTTTAAAATATATATTTTATATTATATAATTAAATATTATATACATAAAATATATTTTGAAGGGAAAACAACCACCTCACATTGTTCTTTTGTTGGTTTTTGATCTATTTTCGGAAGATAGAAAAAAAGATAGAAAATAGATCGGAAAATAAATATATATATAGATATATTTTATATATATAATATATATTTATATATATATATTATATATATAATAAATATGTCTTATTTAGGGGTTGATAAGATATAGAATAAAATTTATTAAAATATATATATATATAATTTTATATAAAATTTTTAATATATATATATATTTTATATTAAAATTATACATTCTGAAGGGAAACATTTATACACTGTTTTTTTTTTAGTATTTTTTTTTTCTTAAAGTACTTTTTTTTAGAATAAAAAAATGACGCCCCACCCTTTTTTGGGGTTCCCCCTTGGGCATTTTTAAAATTTTTAAATCTATGATAGGAGCGTTTTTTCGGCAAAAAAGGGCTTTTGTAGGGGGAATTGCTCAGTGCGATTTTGTTTGCGCCCAACATTTTATTTAATTATTAAATTATTATTATTTATTATTTTTTATTATTATTAATTTTATTATTTTCATAATCATTTAATTATTATTTTTATTTTATTATTATTATTATTATTATTATTATTATTATTTGCATGCCCGCATTTTTGGGGGGCCCTTTCACTTTCAACTTTTGGGAAGTAGTAAAGTATATGTAATGCGAAATGCCAATTTTAATAGTATTTTTAGGTTTAAATTTCCCTGGACTTGGGTTAACGGGGAGTTTAATGTTTTGATTTTTTGTTTTTTATAAAAAAATTTTTGAGTTCCAAAAATAAAAAAAAAGAATTAATATTAATTTTCAACCCCGGCAAAAAAAAAGGGGGAAAAAGATTGTCTTTTAAAAAAAAAATAGGGGAAAAGTTTTCCCATCCCAAAGGGTTTCAAAAAAAATGAAAAAGAACATGAATGATCAAATTTTTGAACGGGGTTATTGGGTTGGGAAGGGGGGTTTGGGGGGGGTTGGGGTTGGGGGTGGTTTGGGGGGGGGGGGTTTGGTTTTCTTTTTTTTCCAAAAAAGGGCTGTTCGGGTTTACATTTTTCTTCCAAAATTTGGGTTTCCGGATTCCTTTTATTTAATTTTTTTTTTCCTTGGGTGGCTTTCCCCCCGGGAAGGGAAATAAGAAAAGGAAAGCCAAAACCCGGGGTTTATTGCCCCTTGAAAACTGCTTTTTACCTGGGGGGCCTTTGGGAATGGAAAAAAAAAAAAAGTGGTGTTTTGGTTTTTGGGTAAAAGGTAAAAAAATTTTGGTTTTGGTTTTAGGGGGGGGGACCAAAATTTTGTTTTTTGGAGTAAAATTTGGGAATTTTAAAAAATTTTTTTTTTTTTCTTTAAAAAAAAAGGGAAAATCAGTCCCGAAAAAAAGTGGGTTTTTTCCATAAGATGTCATATTTAAATCTTTTTTGGGGGGCAAAATAATAAAAATACAGAACCAAAAAATTTTACTGCGTTTGGATGGAAAAAAAACCCGGGGGACAAAAAGGGGGGATTTAAAAAAAAAAAAACTGAACTGTATACCAATCTTTTCCCTTTTTTAATACCTTTTTTTTTTTTCGTTTTTTTGCTTCCATTGTGCTTAAAATTATTTTTTTTTACATATTTATTTCCCTTTTTTAAACTAGATAAATAATTCCCGATTCCCCCGCCCCCCAAGAAAAAAAAAAAAACCGGGGGGGGCCCTCCATTTTTTTTCGGGGGGATTAAAAACCCTTTTCTTGGGAAAATTTTAAAACCCTTTTTTGGACTTTTAAAACCCGGGGGGGGGTTTCTATCGGCCCCATCGAAAACCCCCCCGGAGAAGGACTCTGTACAGTAAAAGAGGACGGGTTTTCCCCACCCTTCTTTAAAAACCCTAATTTTTAAGCAAGATTTTCTATGAATCAGTGGTGTGTGGGGTGTTTTTGTTTTTTGTGGGTGTGTGGTTTGGGTGTGGTGTTGTGTGTTGGTGTGTGGTGCGGGGCTTGGGGTGTGTGGGTGTGTGGTTTTTGTGTGTGGTGTGTGTTTTGTGTGTGTGTGTTGTGTGTGTGTTGTTGGGGGGGTGTGGTTCGTGGTGTGTGGGTGTGGTGTGTGGGTTTTTGTGTGTTGTGGTTTTGTGCAGAAAGGGGGATGGGGGGAGGAAGAGAAAGAGGGCAGACAGACGAAAGAAAAGTGAAAAAAGAGAGAGAGGGGGGGGGCTGTGCTGAACGAGGAAAAAAGAGAAAAAATAGGGATTTTGAAAAAAGAGAAGACCCTATAAAACAAGAGGAAGGAAACTGAAACGAAACAAAATAAGGGGAGGGGGAGACAGTGAGACGGGCAGTATGTGTGATATGCACATTTTTCCCTTTCCCCTGGTTTTACGTTTAATCCTTCCCCCTTCTCCCTTTCCTTTTGGTTTTTTTTTCTTTATTTTCCCCTTCCCTTTTTTCTTCTTTCTGTATACCACATTTTTTCCCCCCCCCTTTACATTTTTTTTTTCTTTTTGCTTTATACCCTTTTTTTTCCCCCGGGTTTGTTGGGTTTTCCCATTTCGTTTTTCCCAATTTTTTCCCCTTTTTTGCGCTTTCTTTGGGAAAAGAAAATAAAAAAAATAGGGGAAAAAGAAAGGGAAATTTTTAAAAAAATTTTGAAAGGGGGGGGGAAAATTTTAAAATTTATTTTTTCCTAAAAAAAAAAAATTAATTAAAAAATTTTTTGTTTTTGGTAAAAAAAGGGGAAAAAACCTTTAATTATAAATTTTAAAAAATTTAAAATTTTATTTAAAGAAAAAGTTAAAGGGAAAATGAAAGGGAAAATTAAAAAATTTTGGGACCTTTTTTAATTTTTTTACCATTTTGGATTTTTTTTCCCCAGCCACAACCATTTATTTTTTGCCCTTTTTTTTATACTTTTTTTATTTTTCCGTTTTAAAAGGAAAAAAAGATTGGAGAGTGAAAAATTTTTTAAAAAAGGTCCGGGTTTTTAGCCTTTCCCCCTTATTTTTTTAGTTCGCAAAAAAGAAATGGGAGATAAATTTAAAAAATTCCAAATAAAACGAAAAGGTTTCTGGGTTTTAAGGCTGGGGACCCCCAAAACCAAGGGGGAAAAAAGAAAGGGAAAGCCCCAATTTTTTGGGAAGGAAAATTAAGAAGAAAGGTTTTTTAACCCTTTTTTTAAAGGGGATTTTTAAGAAAAAAGGGGAAAAAAAGGAAAAGGAAATTTTTATTGGGGAAAACCCATAACGTTTTTTTAAAAAAAAAGCCAAACTTAGTTTTTTAAATAAAAAATTTTACGACCCGGCCCCTAATATATGACACGGGGTCCCCAAAAGATTATCCTTCCGGTTTTTAAGGAATTACCCGGGGGCCCGGGGTTTTTATTTAAAGGGAAAAAAGGGGAGAAAGGGTTTTGGGGGGGGGGGGGGGGGGGGGAAAAGTAGGAAAAAAATGGGAAAAAAAACAAAAAAAAAAATTTATAATAAAACCCTAATTAATAATAATAAATAATTTAAAAAAGATTATATTATAAAAATTATTTTAAATAAAAAAACACCAAAGCACACCAAAATTTACACACAAAAACAAAAGAAAACACTTTGGTTTTCCCGTTTAAAAAAGGGGATTGTTTTTTTTTGTTTATGCAAAAACCCCAATATATGGTTTTTATTAAAGGGGGGAAAAACCACATCCAAATTTTATTAATATATTATACCTTATATATAAAATATATTAAATATAATTTTTTTTATTTTTTATTTTTTAAAATATATATATATATATAATATTTTATATATAAAACAAGAAATTTAAAAAAAAAAACGTGGGTGCGTGTGTGTGTGTGTGTGTGGTTGGTTTTTGTTTTTTTTTTTTGGGGGTTCCCTTTAAATTATTTTTGAAAATTTTAAATAATAATTTGGTGTTTGTTGTTCCTGGGGTTTTATTGGGATTTTTTTTAAAATACCCTTTTTTAAAATATTTATTTAATGTTTCCTAACTTTTTGGCTTTGGGGGTTGGTTTTGTGTTTTGGTGGGTTCCCTTTTGGGTTTTTGTTCCCCCGGGGGTTTTCTGTTACTTTCCCATTTTAACAAATTTTTTTCCCACTTTTTTGCCCTTCCTGCCCCTTTTTAATTTTTACAATTAGCTTTTTTAAATACTTTTTTTTTTTCTAAATTCCTTTCTATTTTTACTTTTAACTGGGTTTTCCCCCAATTGGGTTTTTAAAACCCAGGAAAAAAGGTTTCAATCTGTTACTTTCAACAAATTTTTTAAAAAACTTGGGGCTGGGTTTTTTTCTTAACCGACTTTTAGGATATTTTTATAATTTTAAGATTTTTTAATTTATACAATATTTCCTAAATTTCCTTCCCCCAATTTTTTTTCATGTTATTCAAAACTTAAAACCAAGGGGGGTTTCATTATTACTGTTAATGCAAAAAAATTAAAAAGGGGGTTTTTTTAACCTTCCAAAATATTTAATAAAACACAAAAGAAAGGTTTTCTAAATTGAAAAAGTTTGTAATATGGCCGGGGAAATTTAATTAATATGGGATAAAAAGTGTTTTTTTAAGTTCCATTTTTTCAAAGAAAACACAAAGGGAAATTTTTTTTGTAAAATAAATTTATTACCAAAAACAACCCAAAAATTCAATTTTTTTAGGGAGTAGGTTTTAAAAATCCCCGTAATTTTAAAAAAAATTTTCAATTAAAAAAAAATACTTAAAAATTTTTCCGTAACCCAAAAAATTTAAAAAAAAAAAAAAAAATTTAAAAAATTTAAAAAAATAAAAAATATATCTTTTATATTATATAAATATTTTTATAAATATATATATATAAAAATATATTTTAATATTATTTATCAACAAAAAAGGGAAAAATGTGCTTAGTTTCCATGCGGGCGATGTGGGTATCTTTTTTGTCCCCAAGTAAAAAAAGAAAAAAAAATATATATTATATACATTATATTAATATAATATATATATATATATATATATAATTATAAAATATTTAATATAATATATATATATATAATTTTAATATATTGGGATTCTTGAAAATGTCCCCCCCGGGAAAAAATACAGGAACGGCGTGACACGAATCAAAGAAAACCGGGAAAAAAATATTTTTTTTGGTAGGGATATCTGCGTTATTTAAGAAGAAAAAAGTTTAAGCATTTCCCTCATCGACAAAGGGGCCCGTCAGGAAAGGGGAGACCAGCAGTTGCCGTAGCTCCTGCCGGGAAGTCTTTCCCCCCCGATGAAGCGTTGGGTGGTTGCCATCCGCCCCGAAAAAACCGGCCCCAATAGAATAGAAATTTCATTTTTCTTTAGCACCGTTTTTTTTTGTTAAATTTTTACTAAACCGTATAGTATTTTGTCCCTTATTATAGAAAAAAAAGGGTAAATTTAAAAATTTAATACGACATATTCAGAGGATATCAAAGGAAAATATGAAAGACCTTTTTCCCGTGTACAAAAATGAAATGGGAAATTCCCCCCAAAAAAAAAAAAAAAAAATAAAACACCACGTGAATATAAGGTTTTTAAGGGAATTCCCCCAAAAATTCCATATTTTCCCAAAGGGGGGGTTTAAATACTTCACACACAGGGCCCCTTTAAAAGCCTGCCTCGCCATCCAAAACCTGCCCTACAATGGAAAAAAGGGATTTTTCATTTAAAAATATCCCCCACTACATTATCGTTCTTTTAACATTGTTTCTTTTTCAAAAAAATCTTCGTAAAACTGAACCATCACTATACCAATTTTTAGCACATTTTTCATGTGTTACGTTTTTACAAAGGTTAATCATCTAGAGCGGGAAAATAAAATAATTGATTAACCAGAGCCTTTTCCTTTTTTAGAAAGGGTATATTTTTTCTTTCTTTTTTGTTTTATATTAAATCAAATTATTCTTTTGTAATTCTCAGATTTTATAGCATCAGTTGGATAATGTCATGGGGTTTGCAATTTTTCCAAAATTTTGGAAAAACCCAATATCATTTAATGAATCATCTTATCAACAAAATACGTTAGAGAATTCTTTTTAATTTAAAAGAAATTTTCCCGAAAAAGGGTTTTTTTTTAAGAATTATACTGAAATTTTGGCCATTTAACACAAAAATTTATGAAAATTTCATTTTCCAAAAGTAAATGAATATTTAAAAAAAAAACAAAATTAAAAACAAAAACAAATTAAAAGAAAAGGTGAAAAAAGGCTTGGGAAAGGGTTTTAAAATGAGGGACAGAACAAAAAAGGCACACAGTGCCCTGTTTTACGGCCAATGTTTCCCCCCTTCATGCAATTGACTTCGGGTAACAAAACACACCACACCGCCCGCGCGCGCGCATATATATATATATATATAATATATATATATAAATAATAATATAATAATATATTTATAGAAAATATATAATACAAACAAACACACCCCCACACGCAACACACACAACAAGCACACACACAAACACACACACACACACAAACACCCACACACAAGCACACAAACACACACATTATATTATATATTTTAATTTTATTTTATATATAATATATATTATATATTAAAATATTATATTTTTAACATGTATAAACATATACAATTTTTATTTTAAAATATATATCTAATATAATAAAATATAATATAATAAATATAATATAATTACAAACACACAAAACACACCACACACACACACACACCCCACACACCAACACACACAATATATAATATATATATATATATATTAAATAAAAATATAATATATAAAATATATATATATATTTTTATTAAATATTTTATATATATATAATATAATATATATAATTTTATATATATTTTATATATATATAATGGGTGGGTGTGTGGGTGTGGTTGGGTTTGTATATAGTTCTTTTACATATATATGTATTTTATGTAGGGTATATAAGGATAACCTACATACAAATACATTTAAAGTGGGGGTTTCCACAACCCCACACACAACACACACACCCAAAATATATAAAAGATATAAAAAATCTGTTTTGGGGGTGGGTGTAAAAAATATATTTTAAAATGAATAGAATAAATATATATATAATAGATATATATATAATAATAATTTTAAAATGATATGTATATATATATTTTTAAAAATATATAAATATTATAAATATATATATATATATAATATATATAAATTATATATTATATATATATATATATAAAATATTTAAAAAATATATGTATATATATATATATATAATATATATATATATATATAATATAATAATATCTGCAGAAACCCAATCATATGACCCCAATAAGAATGGGAAAAAGTAAATATATATATATAAAATTATATATAATATATATATAACTATATATTTATATATATATATGGGAAACATTAAAAGATTTAGGGAATGGATAAAATGAATAGAGGCGTAAAAAAATGTGAAAAACCCAAAAAAGAAATAAACAAACAAAATAAAAAAATGATGACTTAAAAAAACCCCCAAAATATGTATCTATATAGGGAAAAAAGACAATGGAAAAAAAAGAAAAAGAAAAATGTAAAAGAAAAAAAAAAAAACACACCTAAAATACATTTAAAACAGGCCCAACAAAATAAAAGGAATGGGAAATTTGTTAAAGAAAAAAAAAATTCTATTTTGAAAAACTTTTAAGAAAAAAAAAACAGTTTAGACTTTCAAAACCCAAAAGAAATAAAAAAAATACACACACATACGCAAATAATCCCAAACCCAAAAAAATAAAACAAACAAAACAGAAACAGTAAAACCCCCAATAAAAAAAAAAGATAATCAGTTAACAAAATTAAACAAAAGATCATTTAATTAACCAAAATTAAAAAAAACACATAGATAAGCAATCACCAAAATAAAAACACAGTAATTTAACCAAAAAAAAACACCGAAAAACCATTTTTTAAACCCAAAAAAACCAACCAAACAATCACTTTAAAAATAAAATATAAAATGAAAATAAAACCCCAACCCGGCCCGCATTTTCCTTACTTGGAGAGCGGTGCCCAGCAGAGCGTTTAAACAGAGACCCTTTTGTCCACCAGAATTTCGTTGCGTCGGCGGCCCGGGGGAGCTGGTTGGGGAGTTCGTTTGGTGAGGTCGAACGGTAGTCCCGGGGGGGCCTTGCGGTTGGGGACCCGGGAAACGGGGGTTAACGGTGGAGAAGGTCTTGAGGAGTTTGGGGTTTTAGGGGATGTGTACCTTATATATATATATAATATTATTATATAAAATATTATATTATTAAAATAAAATTTTATATATATATATGTATAGGGATAGTATATAAAATATATAATTTTATATAAAATATATATATATATATAATATATATATATATATAGTGTGTGGTGTTTTCATCTATTTTCTTTTCTTTTTTTTTTTCTAGAGGTTTTATTTGATTTGGAAGGGAAAAACAAAACGGGGTTTTTAGGGCTGAAATTTTAATTTTTTTATTTTTCATTTTATTTGGAATTTATTTCCCAGTTTACTTTTTTTTTTTTTTTTGTCTTTGAGGCCTCTTTGGGCGAAATATTTATTTTTTGTTTACTTTAAATTTTTTCATTTTTTTCAATTTCCCCCTTTAGCCTTTTTTAGACTCCTGAGGCATCCGGGGGTTTCGGGAAAATGGGATTAGACTATACTATTTTGCATTTACTGTATTTTTCTTTGTTTTGTATTCGTATTCCACACTCTACACGGTCTACTGCGGGAGAGAAGCGAGGCGTGAGTGTATCCCATACTGAAAGAGCTGACAGTCAACTCCTCTCATACTAACTGCAGCGTTAACTCAGTGAGTGTAACAGTACTACTGATGAGGATGATAAGAGTGATAACAATTATAAGAATACTGCTAATAATAATAATGGTAATAACAATAATAATGATGGTGATGATAATGGATATTATGATAATGATATTTACCATTATGATCATCATTATTATCATCATCACAAGCACCACCACCTTCATCATCATTATCTCTGTTATCATCCCCATCATCACCATAACAAACCCATTCCCATACACCGTCCCTCAACACACTACTCACTCGCCGACCCGTAAGTCCAGTAAGGAACCACCAGCTTAAAGATGAACTCCATCACAGCATCGTCCGGGAAGTCAATCAGCTGTCTCTTGACTCTCGATCTGCCGACGGTGGTGCTGTTGGTGCTTCCCCCGCCTCTCGCCCACCCTCCAACAGCTGCAGAGGCGCCTAGGTCGACCCCAAGCAGCGTGTCTAAGGTCGTAGCCGCGGAGATCGTCCAGAAAGTCGCGGTTGCGAGAGGGAGGATTTGCCAGGTCGCCATTCTGAGGGAAGGGAGGGGGGAATAGAGAGTAGGAAAGAGAGGAATTGGAGAAGAATGGGAAGAAGGGTGAGAGAGAGAGGAAAAGAGATATATTAGAGTTGTCTCGATAAGTGAATAGCTGATTCTATATATATATATTATATATATATATATATATATATATATATATATATATATATATATATATATATATATATAATCTGTGTAGAATATGTGTGCTATAATTCTTTGATATGTGCTACTACTAAATGGTGCCTGAAACGGAATGGAGCGTTAGCATTTTTTTAATCTCTGTATTGGTGATGATGCAAAAACAATGATGGTATTAATAATATTGAATAATCATCATAATGTCTCTCCGTAGCACTCTGCATTCTCTGTCTGTTTCATTTTCTTCTCTCTCTCTCTCTCTCTTTCTCGCTCCTTCTCTCGCTCCTCTTCTCTCCTCTCGCACGCTCTTTCTCTCTCTTCTCGCCTCTCTCTCGCTCTCTCTCTCTCTCTCTCTCTCTCTCTCTTCTTTCTCCCCTCTCCATTTCCCCTCCCTTCAACCATACCATTTGATTAATGCATTAGAGAGAGAGAGAGAGAGAGAGAGAGAGAGAGAGAGAAAGAGAGAGAGAGAGAGAGAGAGACAGAGAGAGAGAGAGAGAGAGAGAGGGAGAGACGGGCAAGTGCCTGAATATGAACACTTGCACGCCCGAGAGGACCCTCTAATGGGCGTGCGAGAGAGAGACCGTCGATCGAGGCGTAACATCGGGGTTATTGGTACATATTAACCGCGCTGTTGCATCGACGTGACATACATACATGGGCCGCGTGACAGACTGATGTGTTCGTCACTCCTGTCATGCGTTGAGCCGATGATCTGTCATGGATCGCCTTTGTGATCTTCACAGAAAGGGGGAGAGGGAGGGAGAGAGGGCGAAATAAATAGAGAGCAAGCGAGAAAGAGAGAGAGATAAGGAGAGAAATAAAGTGAGAGAGAGAGAGCTAGTATGTGTCTGTGTCCTCGTGTTCGTGTTTGCGTATTCGCCTGTGTGTGTCTGTTTGTGTCTACCTTTTTGCGTGTAGCGGAATTCTGCACACGATGTTTTCTGCATGATGTCATGATGTTCTCTCTGTAAGCAAATATATGTTATGAAGTGATTTAGCTACAGCCATGGTCTAAGGTTCACTTTTTCAAATACGAATGAAGAGCTCCGTAGAGTTAGTCAGCGGGGTTCGGAGGAAGCTCATTTCGCTATACTTTGCTATTTAAAGAGTCAATATAAAAACGCTACAATATACAAAAATTGCTAGTTATTATTGCCTAGAATAGTCTGTTTTTCTTTTATTTGGATTATTTAA